>NC_133362.1:65994421-66287667 GCF_049309525.1 Garra rufa
CAGATTATTATTTATTTATTTATTTTGCATCGAGAAAAAGTTGCTTTGATTGAGTCTTGGATTGTATAAAGTACTATATAAATAAAGGTAAAATACAATATTAAAATATAATAATAATAATAATAAATAAAAAATGTAAAAAAAAAAAAAAAAAAATTATACACATATGTAGGCTCTAGCGCTACCCATATTTTACCTCATTCATGTGCAGCTTTATGATTAGGGGAGCACAACGTAACACTTTTGTTTGTCTAGTACAAATATGTCGCTTTGTTTCATAATTACAGTGTATACGTATTTTTTGTTATTTACCTCAAAAGAAGGGAAGTGAAGTGTGACAACATGCCAAGCTGGTGGGATACAATGTAACACGTGAGGAGCACGATGTTATCTGATCGAATGAAAAAAAAATATACACGACAAACTTAAATATTTGGTCAATAAAATAAAATAATTTACTTTCTCAAATAGAATAATGCCATTAATATATATCTCAAAAATAGATTTTTTTTATTATATATATATATATATATATATAATTAAATATATATATATATATATATATATATATATATATATATATATATATATATAATTAAAAAAACTATTTTTGAGTTTGACAATGAACACATCGCAACCATGCGTGTTACGACTCTAATCGCAACACACAGCTGTACAGTTCAAAATAATGTGCGCAAATAGATGAAACATGAAACATTCAGAAAAACACTCCACAAACAGTTCTCATAGAACACAAGACATATAAACGAGCCAAAATGCTTTGTTTGTGGCCCGCGCTCCCTTATGATCCCACCAATAATTATTGGGTTGAAGCTGCTTCTGCAGTTTCATTATCAATTTCATATTTACCTGTAATCAGTTTCATAGAAAAAAACTGATTACTAAATGCTTTGGAGCAGCTGCATGCACGCTCTACAAACGCTTCCAGTGTGAATACTCTTGCGAGTCTGCAGCTGCAGTAACGCTGTAGTTACGCTGACGCTCTGCTCACGCTTGCGGTGTGAAACCGGCGTTAGGCCATGTCCCAAAACCATTCAAACTAGCGGTTATTAAACCTCTTATTAAGAAACCACAGCTAGACCCTAGTGAACTGGCAAATTACAGACCCATTTCTAATCTTCCATTTATGTCTAAAATTCTAGAAAAAGTTGTGTCTGCTCAATTGTGCTCCTTCTTGCAAAATAATAATATCTTTGAAGAATTTCAGTCAGGTTTCAGGCACCATCATAGCACAGAAACTGCACTTGTAAAAATCACAAACGACTTGCTACTTGCGTCAGATAAAGGCTGCATCTCATTGCTAGTTTTACTTGATCTTAGTGCTGCGTTCGACACTATAGATCATGAAATACTCATAGATCGATTACAAAACTATACAGGTATTCAAGGGCAGGCTTTAGGATGGTTCAGATCATACCTGTCCGATCGCTACCACTTTGTTTATTTAAATGGGGAGTCATCGCAGCTAACACCAGTAAAGTATGGAGTGCCACAAGGATCTGTCCTAGGTCCCTTACTATTTTCAATTTACATGTTACCCCTCGGTAATATTATTAGGAAATATTAGTTTCCATTGTTATGCTGATGACACTCAACTATATATTTCAACAAGACCAGATGAAACTTCTAACTTAGCAAAGTTAACAGAGTGTGTTAAAAATGTGAAAGACTGGATGACCAGCTACGGAACATGTTACCTGTTTCTGATGCAGAAAAGTTAGTTCATGCATTCATGACGTCTAGACTGGACTATTGTAATGCACTACTAGGTGGTTGTCCTGCTTCTTCAATAAATAAGCTACAGGTAGTCCAAAATGCAGCTGCTAGAGTCCTTACCAGATCAAGAAAATATGATCATATTACCCCAATTTTACAGTCTCTACACTGGCTACCTATTAGGTTTCGTATCACTTACAAATTATTACTTCTTACCTATAAGGCCCTTAATTGTTTAGCTCCTGCATACCTAACTAGTCTCCTACTACGCTACAATCCCTCACGCTCCCTAAGGTCGCAAAACTCTGGACTTTTAGTAGTACCTAGGATAGCAAAGTCCACTAAAGGAGGGAGAACCTTTTCTCATTTGGCTACCAAACTCTGGAATAGCCTTCCTGATAACATTCGGGGTTCAGAAACACTTTCTATGTTTAAATCTAGATTAAAGACTCATCTCTTTAGCCAAGCATTCACATAATGTATCTCATAACGTTGTAATTTCAGTTACATCTGATCAAATGCACATTAATATTCTTCAGCTTGGGCTAAACCATCATTTTTGTTTGGTCGGAAGTTGGAACAGCAGCTACGCTAATTATTTCTTTGTTTCTCTGTCTCTGCCACGGGATTTCCATCCCGTGGTAACTAGGATTTACACAAGATTCAGCCTGGATTCAGAAGAAGAGATGATGCCAACCCCTCAGAGGACCGCAGATGATGCCAGCCTTGAAACAACATACAGCACTACATAATTTTCCTACAAGTTGATTACAGCACATAACCATTGCAATTAGTGTTCATCATCTGTTTGATTACACAGTTACTGATTTTAACATTTATATCATATGTACATCGACTTAACATACAGTATTCACCACTAATAAGCTACTAAATATATTGTAGTAGCCTAAAACCTTTGTGCAGCTGCTCGGCGACGATTTGTATTGTAAAAAGCGCTATACAAATAAACTTGAATTGAATTGAATTGAACAGAACCATATCTTCACACTCCTGACTGAAATACCCTGTAAAACATAAGGCAACTACCAAGTATGAAAAGAAATTGCATTACAAAAACACATTAATTCTTATAATCCCCTCTTCCAGACTCTTCTCTAGAGTCTGGATTCTCCTTTCTCCTTCTGTGGCAGTGGGCGATATCCTGCAGAGATAGCAGACACCATAGTATACATACGTTGTGTGAAACATTTCACAATGCATGGACCAAAGATACATAATAGAAAACAAAATAAGTAATACCGGTATTATCATTGAGACATAAGGTGCAAACGTGCCAAATAGGCTAGAGAGAATACCCCAATTCCAATTGTTAGTTCTAGACTTTAGCTCATCCTCATACATCTGGGATGAGATCTGCTTCATAGTAGCTACAGCAGTGCCAATTGATCCCTCTGGCTCATCATTTGCAGGTATGTATGTGCAACATTTGTCACCTATAACAGAACACACCCCTCCCTGCTTGGGCAAGAAGCATGTCCAGCGCCAACCTGTTTTGCATGACCACCTGTCTCATTGCTTTCAGTTCGCTTTGTACCAGTGTTGTTTTTGACAACCATCTTAGATTTAGTCTTAGTCTTAGTCTTTTGGACTAAAATGCTTCTTAGTTTTAGTCAAATTTTAGTCACTTCTATATGTGATAGTTTTAGTCCAATTTTAGTCGACGAAAAGTCAAAAAGGTTTTAGTCTAGTTTTAGTCGACGAAATGTCAAAAAGGTTTTAGTCTAGTTTTAGTCAAAAAAAGGGAAAAAAGTAGTCTTTTAACAAATTAATGTAAGTCAGTAAGTATTTTGCTGTTGGGTAGTGTCACTTATAAGTTCTGAAAATAGCAGACCTATAGTTCAACACAATGTGAGCTTCCGGATCGACTATTTTCACCAATAATTACAATAATGAAGGAATGTTTTAGAACATAAAAGACAAACAAGGATGGAATGCTAAAACGGCTTGCCATACTAGTACAGCAAAGAGTATTTAATGCTAAAACGGCTTGCCATAGCGTCAGATACTTTTTAAGTTTTAATTGGCATGCACAATAAGCGGAAATGTCATGCATTTTAAACGTCTGGCGGACCACCCACTAACATTTTCGTCTGTTCTCGTCTCGTCAACGAAAACTAACACACGTCTCGTCATGTTTTAGTCATCAACGAGCCATTTTTATCTCGTCATCGTCTCGTTATCGTCATGAAAAAAAGTGGCGTCAACTAAATGATTTCGTCATCGTTGACGAAAACAACACTGCTTTGTACCCCTGCCAGTGCAGCTGTGGTGCTGTTAACAAATGATGCCAGTCGATAATGCATGATGTCCTGTTGTTTCATGAGGTCTGAAACGCCGAACTGAGGTATCATGGACTTCCAGAACCGAGTCCAGTGTGATCTCATCTGATGTTCATCAGGGACGTCCTCGTTGTCCACTGATCGTTTGCTCCTGAAAGACAAATCACATTGTATATGCATAACAGTCACACGATGTTGCAGCTGCACTGGTGCACAGAGACCTGTCCAGCTCATCCTGTAAGTGTTGTTTACAGTGTCCCCACCACAGTACCAGTCATCAGCCAGCACTGCACCTTTCGCTGGCCAACGATCTTCCCAGAGCGTGAGCAATTCAATGCAGGCAGTGTTCCTAGAGGTGTAACAAACAGTTCTATTATTTCCCTTAGCACATGCTGCGGTGTTCTTCTCACATGAGCCCCTCTCGAACCTTGGACAGTAACTTTGCAGCCACCTTTCTATACCCTGCCCTTGGTTTATTATTTGTTTACAATTTGTAGCACTTATACCTGTCACGCTTTCACCTGATGTCCCATTAAAACAATAAGGAAACATAAAACCTTCTGGTAACACCAGGCTAATTTTTACATCAACAGTTTCAGTTTCATTTCTACTTTTTTACTTGATGCATCTTCTTTCTTGCTCGTTTCATTCATATGACAGTAATTATGGTACGGTTTAGTTTCATGAGTATAGGGTGTTGTTACCATCTTTACACACCTAGGAGACCATACATACATTTTCCCTGCATAGTCTGGACAGAACACAGTGAAATTGGTGGGTTACGGTTATAGACAAATGGTTTCAAGGATACAGTTATTGCAGAACTGAATACTTCCTGACACACCACACAGGATTCATTGGTCAGTTGACGCGCTGTCCAGTTTGCATACTGCCAGAAGAGGTTTCTTTTGGCTTTCTCCGTTGAAGCGTTGGGTACCATGAGTCCAGCTAGGACAATACACATTATTGCTCTGGAAAACAAAACAGTTAGTACATGTAATACATTGTTCTTCATTTCAAGGGTTTCACTCTGGTTGCATGAATCCACTGTGGAAAAAGATCAGTTAAAACAACAGTTCTGGTCACTGCTAGTATCTCTGTAGGCCCATCGTACAGAGAGTCATTAAGGCCCTCGGTTTTTAGTTTCTTTATCAATACTTGATTGCCCACTTCAAAGGGGTGTGAGTTAGCTTTAGGGATCTCAGGGTGTTTCATGTTGACCCTTTCCCAGAACTCAGTTAATTTTTCTATTAGGCCTACAGAGTACTCAGACATGTGGTCAGTTAACATTACACCTATCCCTACCATTCCGTGGCGCCAAGGGATGGGGAAAGGTCGGCCCATCACCACCTCATAGGGTGATAAGTTATCTAAATTTGGCTGAGGCATCATTCTTAGGTCTGCTAAGACAATTGGAAGGACCCTTGTCCAATCGGATGTATTCATACTGATCATTGCTTAAGATACTTTTGATGTGAAAGGTGTGCCCTTATCGGAATCTATTGATACCGGGATACCATATCTGGGTATGATTTCTTTGGTTAAAAACTGCACGACCACATATGCGTTTTCTTTGGCACATGGAAAAGCTTCTACCTACTTAGAAAATTTGTCCACAAGCACCAAGAGGTATTTAAAAGGTCCCCTCTTGGGCATGTGTGTGAAATCAACCTGCCATTCAGTAAACGGTTGGTTAGGCCTCGGCAGGTGTTGATATTTTGCTGGAGGTTTGCTTATATTATTTTTAGCGCAAATTAAACATCTGTCAAGAATGTCATTAACCGTTTGCGGTAATTGGTCGACGCAAAATAAACCTCGCATTGTATCTAGTACCCCTCTTCGGCCGCGATGAGTGATATCATGAAATTCGCGGACGAGAAACGGTAAAACAGACGCAGGTAAACACAGTCGACCATCTTTGTCACGCCAAAGGTCATCAGGTCCCTGAGACGCGGAGAAAACTGACCAAAATTGATGGTCAGTTTCGCTGGCTGCTTTCTGGACAGCGACAAGGTCAACATCTGGAATCATTGACGACGTCATTTTTGAGGTTGACGCTAGAGCTATATTAACATGGGGGCTTGGAGGTCCCTCTTGAGCAGCCCTTTTTGCATTTAGGTCAGCCAGTGAATTACCCCTAGCCACATCATTATGTAAACTCGAGTGACCCTTCGTTTTTACTATGGCTATTCTCCTTGGGAGACATGAGGCTTCAATCAATGACTCAACTAAATTTTGATGTGAAATTGGCTTGCCATCCGCCCCCACAAATTCCCTGGCTCGCCATATTTGAGCAAAGTCATGTACTACTCCGAAAGCATATCGTGAGTCAGTATAAATAGTCACATCTTTGTCGGCAAACATCTGACAGGCTCTGGTTAGAGCATACAGTTCTGCGGCTTGTGCTGAGCGAAAAGGAAGGCTATGTGCTTCCAACACAACGTCAGGTAGTTGACATACTGCGGAGCCACATAGGAAGATGCCATCTTGTGGTTTTGAGCACGAGCCATCCACAAAAACCATGTTACCCCCATCTAAGGGGGTCTCTTCCAAGTCAGACCGGAGAGCACATGTATGTGCGATCTCTGCTAGACAATCATGGGTTTCCATGGTGGCACAATCTATAGTTGGGGCCGTTGCTAGAAGGTGATGCAATGTCATAGCAACATCACTCATGCCTAATGAGCTCTTAATACTGAGGTTAGTTGTAGCAGTTAGCACATGTTCATACCCCGTCCTACGTTGCACCGACATATGTTGCGTGTTCAAATTCTGTATGGTGTGCTTTACCTGATGACAAGTGTGTAATGTTAGGGGGTGTGACAACACAATCTTTTCAGCATCTTGCACCATCAGTGCACATGCTGCCACCGCCTGTAGGCAACGTGGTAGACCCCTGATGATGTTGTCCAATGTTTTGGACAGGAAAGCCACAGGTCTCATGCCCCCTCCATGTTCCTGTGCTAATACTGCACATGCAGTATCAGGGCCATTGTAGGCGAACAAGTGGAAAGGTAACTTGTAATTGGGCAGGCCAAATGAGGGGCTGGAGCATAGGGCCCCTTTTAGCTGCTTAAATGCCTGTTTAGCCTCATCTGTCCAGATGATAGGTGACGATGCTGGGGTTTTATTGTCATAACAGGACCTCAATACTTTATCAAAATGAGAACAGTCGGGGATCCACTGTCTGCAGTAATTAACCAGTCCCAAAAAAGCCAACATTTGCTGCTTAGTGCGCGGTTGGGGGTGATTCCTTACTGCTTGAAGTCTGTCAGCAGTGAGGGTGCGCTGACCTTTGGTTAGGCAATGGCCTAAATAGGTCACGGATGGTAGACAGAATTGTAACTTACTCTTAGAGACCTTAAAGCCATGCTCACTGAGATGCTGTAACAGTGCTAGCGTACTTTCTTTGCAGACTTCCGCCGTCACAGCTGTTATCAGAAGGTCATCAGCGTACTGATGAAGTGCTGCCCCTTCAGGCAGACTCAGAGTGGAAAGGCAGTCTTTCACCACCATGCTAAAGTAGGCGGGGCTATCAACATACCCTTGTAGGAGGCGTGTCCAAGTATATTGCTGACCCCTGTGGGTGAATGCGAATAAGGGCTGTGTATCTGGTTCCACAGGAATGCTGAAAAAAGCAGAACAGAGATCAACCACTGAGAAATGGCCATGGTCACAATCAATAGCCATGAGAACAGATGTTACACCAGGTACCAAAGGGGCTATCGGTACTACCAATTCATTAATTCGCTTTAAATCTTGAGTGAATCTCCAGGTGCCATTTGGCTTGGGGACAGTATTCACTGGTGTGTTATAGGGGCTAGTGATGCGTTGTAGTACCCCTTGCTTCACTAGAGATGACACTATAACATCAATTCCCCTAGCTTTATCCTCTGATAGTGGATATTGCTTAATATATATAGGGTCACTATGCTTAACTGTAGCGCAGTACGGGGAACAGGAAACACTGCCTACATCATCCTTGTGGGCTGCCCACAGACTGACTGGTAATTCAGAAAAGTCAGTTTGGGGTGAGGTTATTTTACAAGTGGACAACAGTGACACCTGCAGGCCATTCAGGGCACCTATTTCATTACACACTTCGTCCGAGGTGTGCACTACAAGTTTACCATTTTTAAACCTCATCTCCACCCCCAGGGCAGCCATCAAATCCCTTCCCATTAAATTATAAGAGCACGATGCCATATATACAAATCTGTGATTTAGTCTGTGAGAGCCTGCCTTCAATTCTAATGGCGGTGTAAGCGGTGTGAAGAAAGGAGACCCATCAATCCCTACAGAATCAACACTCTGGTTAGAGAGTGGCCCCTCGTAGCCCCCACCCACCGATGACATAGTAGCCCCTGAGTCAATGAGAAAAGGGTTATCCCGCCCTAACATGTTAATCATTAGAGTAGCAGGCTCCTCCCCATTGGGGGAGTCTATGGTTATAGACAAAAGGGCGGTGTTGGGGGCGTGATTCTGTGGGCAACCCTATTGAGTGTAATAGGAATGTGTAGGGGGAGGGGGAGGAGGCAGTGCGGGGGAAGATTGATTTCCCTGATGCTGCGGCTGTTGTGGCTGCTGCTGTGGGTGGTATTTACCCTTCCTTTCATCGGCCTGTCTCTTCCTGCAGTCTACAAACCAATGCCCCTCCGTACCACAATAATGGCAGTTCCCCTTTCTACGTTGAACTTGCCCTGTATTTCCTGCTGTGCGGGCTCCACCCCCTGCGTAATGCAGGAAGGCAGGGTTCGCTGTTTTAGGCAGATCAAATAACCCATCACCAGCCATTGTTCTAATCTTTTTCCCCACATCCTCTACAGTCAATCGTGATCGGTCGGTTAACTGCAATTTCAGCAAAGGCCGCACTTCGAGTGCACAATTGTTAAGGAAAGTGGAGACAAAGAGGCAATCTGGCACGTGGTCATCTAATTCAAACCCGCCTAAGTGAATCCAAGCGTCTTTAAATCTTTTAAAGAAAACAGGCACTGGTTCTTTCTTTTCCTGTTTACAGTTAGTTACATGTGAAAGGTCCCTACTGGCGTGTCTTTCACCTATCAGAAATTTAGTAAGCTGCTTCTGAAGAATAGATATAGCGTTAGGGTTGTCTCGCCAGTAAAAATAACTTTCCCCATCTTTTTTGGAAGATGAGGATTTTGCTTTACTCCAGATTCAGAATTCAGAATATTTATTGTCATTGAACTTACATCCAATGAAATTATGTCCCACTCATCCTCGTCCTACTCCTGGGGATTTGCCTGGAGCTGATCATTCTCTGCAGCTAAGCAGGAAACTGTATCGAGTAAATGCGTCTCGTTGTATTTATTACCCATTTTGGACATGATTATGAATTTATAATCTGCGCCGGTAAAATGACTGTGTCGCGATAATTTTATTAACATGTCCACGAAGTGTAAAGGTTTGTCCACTTCAGGCAACATGCTCAAAATATATTTCAAAGTTAAGACAGACGGCAGAGTTACCTCTACGTGACCCCTCCGTTTTGATATCCACAAGTGAGCTTCATTTATTTTCTTGACGGGCGCTAGTGGGGGCGCGCAATGCTCTGCGTAAGTAGGCGCGGGCGCCGGATAGGGTGGCGGCGTGCATGGCGAGAATGAGGAAGTAGACTGTACTTCTGGATAGAGTTTAGTTGCTTTCTCTAATTTGGTTTTCTGTAACTTTGACTCAGCCTCAGCTAATAATTGTTTCTCGTTTTTTTGTCGGCTTTTTCGGTACCACATTCCTGACAGATTTTGGCAGTGAAATACCCTGTTTATCATTCCATACAGTTTGCATTTTTAACCAAACATCATACCCGTCTTTCATATATTTTTGGTCCCATTCAGGGTCACCTTCGCCTTTATATGTCAATCGAAAAGCTTGTGCCATATGATTTAGGTCAAAAGAACCCATTCGCGGATATGTAGGATACATCCCATTGGCTTCGGTCCAACCCGCTAAATTATTCACCCATAAATTTGTATAAAAACCCCAACTACATCTATTCATCCAATCACTTGGTGTTTTACCAGGATTCGGTTTAGGATAGGTGGCTCCCATGACAGATATACAGATAATATATACAGATATTCACCTCACCACGGGACAGACCGAAACTCGTGACTCACACTTTTGTTTTTAATTTAATTTCGTTTTCGATTTCTATAGCGCTCTTCCCAGCCTCGCTGTGGGTATACCTTACGTCAGTACAGAGAGTCAGACTATACTCTGTCTTACCTTACTACGCAGTTAAACAGTAATTGCTAATCAGATAGTCAGACTATACTCTGTCTTACCTTACTACGCAGTTAAACAGTAATTGCTAATCAGATAGTCAGACTATACTCTGTCTTGCCCAAGTTACGCAATTAAACAGTAATTACTAATTAGACAGTCAGACTATACTCTGTCTTGCCCAAGTCACGTAATTACAGACACACAGTAATAGTAATGTCACTAATCAGGTAGTCAAACTATACTTTGTCTTACCTGATCAGAGACATCACGTCGGGGTCACCAGATTGTTAGAACCTCTGTTCTGGGTCACTGCAGTTTTTCAGGTCTGTCGAGTGGATCAGCAACAAGCGCTTGGGATAGACAACAACACACCAAATTCTAATACAAGTTGGTTTATTGTTATCTACCAAAGAAGATGGGGCAGTCCCATCTTTTATACTGCACCCTTACAAACCTTCAAGTAGGCGGGGGCTCACATATCATTTAAGAAAATACTTCTACATATGGGAGGGAAAAATACAGATAGTTCAGAGCAGTTATAAGGAAGTGAACAATCTCTAGGAACAGAGTGCAGCCGCACCGAACTGGTTTCCTGCCCGACAGATGACCCTGAGAAGGCAGACACCACAAAAAAAAGACTGTTCGACACACAGAACCATATCTTCACACTCCTGATTAAAATACCCTGTAAAACATAAGGCAACTACCAAATATGAAAAGAAATTGCATTACAAAAACACATTAATTCTTATAGTTATAGCTAATGATTAATTAAAGCAGACAACTGCAAGTTGAAATACATGACTTGAACCCATTTTGGTAATTAATACATGAATTTACACTATTAGTTAATAAAAGGGGTTATTAGGAAATTAATACATTATGACACATTTAACTAATAACAATTACTTAATCTATGAATCATACAGAATGTTCATTAGTTGCTGATGTAGTATTGATTAATAAATTGTTTATTTCTTCATTAATTATACATTAAATCGTGATTATCTGTGCATTAATTAAACATAAATTAATGCACATTTGTGCAAACGTATTGTAAAGTGTTACCTATTTTTATCATTTAATTCTTTATACATATTTTAATATGTATAATTGGCGAGAAGACAGAGGAGCTAATCAAGGACTACAAGGTAAAGAAAACTGCTCAAATGAAATCAAACAGTTTTTGAAATCAAATTGAATGGAAAAGTTTAGCCAATAGGTCTTAAATGTAGTTAACATTTGCCTTCAATTGCATTAAGTTTCAATCTGTGATACCCGTAGACAGTCTTATGAAGCTACAAACTACCAAAACCACCAGTCTGATCTCCCATGTGGGGAGTAAGAGAGTGACTCATTCACTTGGTATACAAGGGGGTTTTATTCTTTCTGGAATATTTTACAGGTTTTTGATGATGATGATGCTGCAACTGTCCAAGAGGCCCTTACTACACATGTCCTCAACATCTTCGTGGTCAGCAAAGCCAGAGATGAAGATCTCCCCAAACAAGCTGGAATAGCCATAGAGGGAGCAGAGTTCCTTTTTGGCATCCCTGATGTGGCACATGCTTGTACCTACCTGATGGGCCTTATCTATGCCTTGGAACTAAGGTACCCTATCAAACTGAAATACACCTTTGAAGTGTTTCAGAAGATCTTCCTAGAGCTGGAGGATGTCAACCAAAAGGTGTCCTCCAAAGTTCATGATCTCAAGGTCAGTTTACATGCATAAAAGCCATAAAGACATTGCTAGACGTTTTAAGTGCCCTCTTGTCAAAGTTTACAGTTGTCTGTTTTACATTGCATCTTCTCAGGTTTTCCACCATGCTTCTTCAGTTTACATTTTTATGCTTTGAAGCTTGAATATGCTAAAATATGTTATGTGGTGTAAATTCCATCAGTTGTCTGCTGTTTGTTTTGTAGACATCTTTGCAAAAGTTCCCTTTACTACAGTGGCTGGGAAGTGCAAAACAGATTAACAAATTTGAAAACAAAATTACATTTCTGGGGCTCGTTCTTCGTACGTTGCTTAAAACATCCGAGATCAAATGAGACATCCAAGATGATATCATCATGCTAATCATGATCCGGCTAACTGGGTTCTTCGAACACACCTGTTGTTTATGATTAGTATCGCTGGATTGAGTTATCTGAGATAATTGCGCGTTCATGCGTTGGTTTAAAAGGGGATATGTATCGATAGTAGAAACAATGATTAGCAACGCTGTTATTGGCTGGTCAGCATGGCCAAATAACGTGCCCAGTTTTTCTCCCAAGCAGAACAAGAGCTTTTAATGGAAGGTTATGCCGAATTTGAGTCTTTAATTAAAATGACAGGAAACACCTCGAAGTCTGCAAAAGCCAGGAGAGAGGGCTGGCAAAAAGTAGCAGACAAATTAAATGCGTTAGTGCTGCCCATGTTACATGTTTTTTCCTTGATATGTTATTTTATTTATATTTTTATTTTTATATACTGTTTAAAAGTTTGGGGTCAGTAAGACTTGTAATAGTCTTTAAAGAAGTCTCTTATGCTCATCAAGGCTGCATTTATTTGATTAAAAATACAGAAAAAAAAATCAATATTGCAAAATGTTTTTACAATATAAAATAATGTTTTTTTTTTATTTTAACATACTTTAAAATAGAATTTATTCCTGTGATGAAAAGCTGAATTTTTATCAGCTGTTACTCCAGTCTTAAGTGTCACATGATCCTTCAGAAATCATTCTAATATGCTGATTTATTATTAGAATGATCAATGTTGGATAATATCAACAGTTGTGCTGCCAAATATTTTTTGGATGTGACTTTTTCCCAGGATTCTTTCATGAATAACAAGTTTAAAAAGTACAGTGTTTATTCAATATATATATATATATATATTTTTTTATAACAATGTAAATTATTTATTATTAACTTTCAATATTTTTTTAATATAAGTATTAACTCAGTACATCCTTGGTGAATAAAAGTATTAATTTCTTCAAAAAAAAAAAATGTACTGACCCCAAACTTTTTAAGTGTAGTGTATATATATATATATATATATATATATATATATATATATATATGTGTGTGTGACCCTGGACCACAAAACCAGTCATAAGGTTAAATTTTACAAAACAGAGATGTTTACATCATATGAAAGCTCAATAAATAAGCTTTCTATTGATATATGGTTTGTTAGGATGGGCCAATATTTGGCCGAGATACATCTATTTGAAAATCTGGAATCTGAGGATGCAAAAAAATCTAAATACTGAGAAAATCACCTTTAAAGTTGTCCAAATGAAGTTCTTAACAAAGCATATTTCTAATCAAAAATAAAATTTTGAAATATTTATAGTAGGAATTTTACAAAAAATATTCATGGAACATGATCTTTACTTAATTTCCTAATGATTTTTGGCATAAAAGAAAAATCAATAATTTTGACCCATACAATGTATTTTTGGCTACTGCTACAAATATACCCCAGCGACTTAAGACTGGTTTTGTGGTCCAGGGTCACATATATATATACAGTTGCAATCAAAATTATTCAACCCCCTTGACCTGCAAGACATTTTGCTACAGAAAACAACATTTTGTGAAACAAATTAAACAAAGGCATCAGTAAACTATCAAAGAAAGTTTATTAAGACACATTTGAGTAATTCTGAGAATGTAAGTTGATGAATAATAATAATAATAAAAATCAAATTGGCTCTAAACATTCATGTTCAAAATTATTCCTCCCCTGAAAAAGCTTTCAGATCACTGATAATCTTTGGTTTTTACTTTGCCACTGCTTGCACCAAATTCAACCATGTATTTTCAATGAGAATTACATCTGGAAACTGAACAGGCCACTTAAAAACATTCTATGACTGATCCCTGAACCAAGCATAAGTAGATTTGAATGTATACTTTGGGATGATTGTCCTGCAGGAAAGGCCATTTATTATTAGCTTCAGACATTGCACAAAAGGCATCACAATGTTTGCCAAAACAAATGGTGATGGTGTTCTTCGGCTTATAAGCTTTGTCTTTTTTGCATCAGACATACTGCTGATCCATACATCCAAAAAAGTTCCACTTTGGTCACATCACTCCATAAAACATTCTTCCAGAACTCCACAGGTCTAACTAAATGAATTTTAGCATGTTCAAGTCAGCTTTTTGTTCTTCTTGGTCAAGAATGGTATTCAGCAAGATTCCTCAACATGAAGACCATACTTGTCTAGTGTCCTTTTTATACACAGCATTGAAATATTTTGCCTCCTTTCGTCTGGTCATCTTGCAAGTCTTTGGCTGTACATTGCAAGTTTTTCTCAGTTGATCTGATCAAACATTTTATGATATTGTGCTTTTTTGTTCAACACCCTCAAAGATTTTCTGGTTCAACACACTTTAATCTAAGGAATAAGGCTGCCAGCTGTGTCTCTAGGGACTTGTAATGTCTTAGAAATCTTCATGTAGTTTAAGATAACAAACTAGTTCTTCTCTATTGATTTTGTGTGAGCTCTCTGTTGACTTTACCATATTTGCTACTCCCTATCAGCACATGAATGGGCTAAGAGTATACTATGTGTAACACCCCAAGCTAATTCCATTTTTAATACGTTTGTAAAGGCTTAATTATGTTTTAAGACAATTTTGTTCCTGACCATAAAAATAACTGTCTTAAAACAGCAATGTTGAATAGGGGTTGAATAATTCTGACATAGCTGTGTTATTAAAAAATCTTATAACTCAAAAACATTACATTATATATTGACATTATCACTTTTAATATGCCAGAAAACTGTTGTAGATGCAATTTAGTCCTGAATCTTCAGAAAGAGCAAAAATCATTTGTAAAGTACTGCAGTCTCTGGGGGTTAAATAATTTTGATTGCAACTGTATATATAGGCTATATAGACTATATAATGTGTGTGTAGTTGTGGTCATCATTCGTGTGTGAATCGTCATAATTATTTTCTACAATTTCTTGCAAAATACTTTTCTTTTCCCACGTGAGTCAGTCCGCGTCAGTCGTGTTCATTAACCAATCAGATGTGACCTCGCCATTTCAACCAATCATAACCCGCCAGGAGCGCAGCCTAAATCCTGTTTACATGAAATAAACCTGCTCCCGAGCAGGTTTAAGCTTGCGCACATGTTGCTATGACAGCAAATCCAGAATGAGCTTCGAAGAACCAAACAATCCAAGATCATGCCAAATCGTCAACAATTAAATCCAGCTAACTGAGTTAGCGACGTACGAAGAACGAGCCCCAGGAAACAGAATACATTTTTGGAAACACATTTACATTTTCAGAAACAAATGTACATTTTCAGAAACAAATGTACATTTTAAGAAACAAATGTACATTTTAAGAAACAAATGTACATTTTAAGAAACAAATTAACATTTTAGGAAACAAATTTATATTTTAAGAAACAAATATACATTTTCGGAAACAAGTTTACATTTTTAGAAAAAAATTTACATTTTATTAAACAAGTTTACATTTTCAGAAACAACTCTACAAGAGGCAAAACACAGATACAAATCCTGAAACAAATTAACAAAAAGCCGGTTCCACGCGGATAGGCAACGTCCTAAAGACTGAATGTGATGTGACCTCATTTAGTAGTTCAAATAAATAATTAGTAGTTCTGCTACTCTCTGGAAGTCAGTTAGTCAGTCAAATTTGTTTCCTAAAATGTTAATTTGTTTCTAAAAATGTAAACTTGTTTCCGGAAATGTATATTTTTTTCTTAAAAAGTAAATTTGTTTCCTAAAATGTACATTTCTTTCCGAAAATATATATTTGTTTCTTCAAATGTAAATGTGTTTCCAAAAATGTATATATCTGTTTCCTGAAATGTAATCTTGTTTTCAAATTTATTGGAGTTTTTTCGAATGTAAATGTGTTTTGCACTTTTCAGCCACCCTACTTTACATTAGAAGAACCAGAAAGTAATAGGATGCAAATCCCATGAGTTGTGTGTTGGGTCATTGGCATTGTCTTATGGCGCGTCTGCCGCTGGCATCTCAGGTGTTTCAATGTTGTCAGTATAATGGAGTTTACGGTCCTATTTTCTTATCAAAGTGTCTTTGGTATATATATTGTATGTTCCGTGACATGAAATACACTAAAATATTACAATACATCTTGAACTATTGTTAAACAAGCCCTTTTGTTAAGTTGAATAATTAATACCAGATGTTGTTTGAATAATATGAGCATTGTTGCAGAGTATACAGTATTAGAGCTGAAACTAAAAATAATATTCATTGTTTTACAATCTGTCTTTTGTCAATTACTTAGTTTTTGATGGTAAAATGTTTCCCGAAGCCCAAATGTGTTGTTTTAAAGATGAATTGATTATTAAGAATCCACTAAACAAATCTGTAATGAATTGAGTAATGTATTGAGTACAGTACACCCAGTTATTGCCCAGTTCAGTGGCAGTACATGTATGATATGAGTTTTGTGTGAATTTGCAATAAAATGTAAATTTTGGTGACTTGTGAACTCTTGATTGTGTTTCACCTTTCCTCTCGTGAAACTGTCACAATTTGTACCAGGGAATTCACCCTCTTTTTGTTATGTCATTTTTTTCTACAGCACCATGAGGCCAAAATGTCCATTTTTACATTGGACAGATTGACCAACATACAGATCACGTACAGTACTAGATTTAAGTTGCTCACCATAACAAAAACATATTGTGTTTTATCTACTGAGAAATAGTAAGGCAACTTTTTGCATCATTTTATCACGTAGATCAAACAAGAGTTGTCTTTGTATGTACAGCATTCATTTTGCAAGTCAGGGTAACTTAAATTTGCAAGTAAAGTTAACTCACTTTTGCTAGTAAAGTCAACATTAATATTGCTAGTAAAGTCAACTTACCACAGTTGAGTTGCCTTTGTTTGCAAAAGTGAGTTGACTTTACTTGTAAAATTAATGTTGTATAAACAAAGACTACTCTTGTATGATCTATGGGATAAAATGATGCAAAAAGTTGCCTTACTTTTTTTAAGTAGATCAAGCTCCATATTTTTATCAGTGTATTAGCGAACAGGAGGTGAATTAATGGGTGCTTCTCAAAGGAACGACTGCTTCCTAAAACTCAGATGAGCTCAGTACAGACTCCTTTTCATTCAGTTAATTTTCGTGAATTGACGTTAGACCTTTGATGATGTACCAGCTAAGATATGCAGCTTTCCGTTTGAGAGGCACCCATAGATAAGTTTCGTTGAACTGAAAACGGCTCTGAATGAGTCGTTGATTCCCATTGATAGGATCAATTCTAAACTTCGGAATCGACTCTCAATTCCCAATGCCTTGGAATCGATAAACCGATTTTTTGGGGGGCCGGAGCACGCTTACATCATGTACAAGATAACGGAGAAAACTCCTTTTGCTAATATTCTGCCTAATAAATGTATAATTTATGACACGCATTGATTTACATATTGCTCTGACATATCTTAAAATATGTCAGTTCCATTGTTCTGTCTCAAGATCCACACCAGTAACGTTTTCTTCTAAGGCATTTTTGCAATAGCT
Source organism: Garra rufa (assembly GCF_049309525.1). Lineage (NCBI taxonomy): Eukaryota > Metazoa > Chordata > Actinopteri > Cypriniformes > Cyprinidae > Garra > Garra rufa. The sequence continues at coordinate 66,012,250 of NC_133362.1, forward strand.
GCTTAAATATCTTAATTTAACTAAATCCTAGTCCTGGATAAACCCTGTCTGTGAAACCAGGCCTAAATATCTGAAATCTTTTTGCTTATTTAGTAAATGCATCTTGATTTAAGAATATCTTAGTATTTTTGTCCTGTTTCTAGTCAAAATATCTATGGACAAAAAAAAAAAAGTCTTATTTGGAGTGTGTTATAAGCAGTGTTGGGGTAACACATTATTCAGATTATCAGAATCAGATTACTTTTTTTAAGTAACTAGTAAAGTAATGCATTACTTTTGAATTTCTGAATAAATATCTGAGTTACTTTTTCAAATAAGTAATTCCAGTTACTTTCCCTCCCATTTATTCATTGACAAGTCTCCTGTCAGGAAATTGGGAGTACACATTATGTTACTGTAGTTCAAGACTAAATGTGAACATGCATTAATTCATCTCACTCACAAAAACAGATTCAGTTTTCTTCAAAATGAATAAAAACAGTAAAAATATGACTCAGAATATGATGCAAACTTCCAATAATTGAATATGTTAAAGAACACAAATAACCTTAATGTATTTAATCCCATTTTATTAACCAGTGTCTTTGCTGCTGACCTTCCATGATCCATTTCAGCCACATGAATAAGCAAAAATTACTTTAGATAAACTAACATTTGTGCTTCATGATTTTTTTATTGCTGAAGAGTGATCTTCTCCTGCATGAAGGTACTTTTTTTCCAGTCTGAGGTGAATCCACTTCACTTTTGGTGTGAAAGTGCTTTAACATTTGCCAAACTTAGAATTTTTTATATATATATAAAAAAGAAGCAAGCCCTGTCTAGATTTAAAAATGCAAATCTAATGTAATGCATTACTTTCCATAAAAAGTACCCAAGTAATGTAATTAGTTAAATTTTAGGGAGTAATGCAAAATGGTAATGCATTACTTTTAAAAGTAACTTTCCCCAACACTGGTTATAAGCATCTCAAACTCATTCAGAGATATCCAAGAGTTTGTGTGCAGCAGTATTTACGTTTTGACACACTGAAAACGATGGATAATTTACACATTGAACAACCGTCTAAAAGATCACAGTAACACACTTCACTCTGAAACAAGAAGTGCATTAAACTTTTTATTTAATTAAATTACATGTTTTCTGACTTAATGATCTCACTTAGTCTTCGTTTAGTGTGATGGTTAGAATGTATAAAACATAACTGGCCAAATGGTGATCGACAGTTTTTATACTCACAAGGGCTGATTTTAAAGGCAAGTATTCAGGAGCAATCCACACAAAATATAACGAATTGGAAAATCAAAATTTTGCAGCATTTCTAAATGATCTGAATTAAAACTGTGTTACAGATAAAAAAAAATTCTCATATGAAATTCAGATAAGAGAAATATGACTTATTTGGCTAAAAACCTGTGCACAGCAGCTTTTATAATATAATTTGCATCTAGACAGATGTACTGTTACTTCTTTCTCGACAGTAAAACTTTCGACTTTCGAAAATGGATTTCACGTCACAAAAACAGCCTTCTTCCACTTTAGAAACAGTTCCAAGGTGCAGAATATGCCATGTTTATGAAACAGAAAAGCTAGTTCACACATTCATGACCTCTAGACTGGACTATTGTAATGCATCTTTAATAAATAAGCTACAATTAGTCCAAAATGCAGCTTCTAGAGTTCTTACCAGATTAAGAATATTGGGATGACTGTTATAATACAAAATCAACCGCATATAAGGCATAAAAGCCAAACGGAAAGCAGTACACACAGGCATACGCCGTATGAAGACAAGACCACAAATATTAAAATCTAAATTTAAGAATTTATCAATCTTTTCAGAACAAGAAGAATTCTTTATCACCATTCGCTTTTGATTTCAAGCTTAACACTTAGATCATTTTTGTCCTCCACGTTTAACACACAGGTCTCTTCCTTTTTAGGAAAGTGGACCTGCAACTCATTATCTGGCAAGTTACCAGTCTTTAAGGAACTGCAAGTATTACATCTGTCTTTCTTTGGATGGTAAAGACCCAGGTTCTGCTCTTTAAATTCTTCTGAGAACACTTGCCTTGAGAAGGGTCTCAGCATCTTTTCTTCAGCAGCATGATGGTAGACTTTATACAGACTAGTCATGGACTGGAAGACAGGCTCCAGGTACTGTTTTGATGTTAATGACCCACAGTAGCAGAAAGCCACCTTTGGGAGATCCTGCAGAAAACTCTTCATGAACTCACGATCCTCACGTCTGAGGTTTGCTGCTGTATTCTGAGGTGTGTTTCCTGTGTCTTGCACCCAGTTAAGAGCACACCAATCCCCTATTCCGAGTGTTGCCAAAAATAAACTTTTACACACCCTTCTTCTCTGTCCATCAACTTTTAAGAAGTAAATAAGAGTAGATACCCTTCTGGAATTTTCACAGCCCCTTCTCCTCATTACTGGCATTACATCCACCAAACCACGCACATACGTTTTCTTCTCTTCCCAGTTCATGTTCTCCCAGAAACATTTAAAAATCTTCTCTCTGTCTGCTTCTTCAATTGTACCGCATTGATGCTTGGAGGACTTCACACATCCAGCTGACTGACATCTTGGTCCCATCACTCGGGGCTCCATGTTAACTTGTTCATTCCTGCTAATCCCAACATACGGTTGTCCCATCATTCTTCTCCTTTTATTAACACTTTTCTTCCAACTTCTTTCATTCTGTCTTCTTCTTCTTCCAACTCTATCCTCTTTGGTGGCATCAACAGATTCTAAAAAAACACCACAAAAATGTTTGTATTTGTATATAATGTGTACTACTGCTGTGATTTCTGCACATTATACTTAGAAATATCAATTCCAAAGACTGCTTTTTTAGTCTCACTCCTGCCGGGTTTTATTCCGCACACACCTGCTCCATTATATACTCACTTTTTGTTCAACCGCTGCCCGCATAGAATAATTTTCTTCCTGACTGTTCCCGCTAAATTCATTTCTAGAATCTCACATTTAACCATTAGGAAACAATATAGAGTATATAAAACTTTTTTTTTTCAGCACATCCATTACATTTCCACGTTCCATTTTTAAGACGTGTTATCGCCCTTCGGCGCAGCTGAAAGAGTTCCGTGTTCAAGTGCACGCAATAGGCTAAAGCTGGCCACAAAGCCCCGGCAAAAGTATAAAAGCCTGTTATAGGATTGTGAAGGACAAGGTGTTATTCTCTTCCTCACCACGGGGGCAGTAAAATGCAATATTTTCTCTATAAGTCATGTCATGGTATAAAAGAAGAGTACAACCTGCAATGGCTGAAACCTGGCCTTGTCAAAATGGCCAAACTTGGCTTTATTGAGGGACTTTAGTTTTATGCTCAACTGAAAAAAGACTTTTTGTTCTGTGGAGGAATATGCTGTTTGATATGGAGACTGTAGAGGAAATTAAAAATGTTCTTTTATTTACAAAGATCTTCATCTCACCATTGATTCATCATTTGTGTATGGGTCTTCCAGTTTGCTAGGAACTTTGGTACTGATTACAACAGGCATAGGGATTAAGATGGACAACTATGTTGGCATGTGAACTGGAAAATATATTTATTTTATTCACTCTATCACTTTTTATTAATCATCCGTGGACTGTGACCTGCTTTTGATTCTACTAAGGTTTTTTTTGTGTGTGTGTTTGTTTGGTGGTTCATTTTCTTATGCTGTAAGTGTTCTCAAAAAAATTGAAATGATTTGAGATGTGTGCTTATTGTTCTTACTAAATATAAAATATCAATTTTGCATTTAATAAGGGACTGCAATTGGTTACCTTATTATAAATTAAGTTGTATAGCAGTTTTTGGAATTGGTTAAACCAAAGACCGTTATAAAAGTAATTCTTTATTTTATAAAAACACAACGTTTTATTAATATTGTGAGTGCACACAAATAAAAGTATACCCTTTAGAGTTCTGAATGATGCATTACTGTTACCTTTTTGACCAAAAATAATGCCATTTTTAAAATTGCTTTAACTGAAAAAAAATGTAAGTGATTGCGCTGGCACCTCCATGTCCTAAAAAAATGCATTTAGCTTTCACTCTCCGCTATTAGGTGGATATGCACATATGTAGGTTAAACGTTTAAATTAGCATTGTTATATGCTATTTTAGCCAAGTCATGATTTGAGAAAGCAAAACTGATCAAACATAGACTATAATCAACTCACTGTCTGGCACTGGTCGCTTGGTCGTTACTTTAAGAAACAAAAAGCTTATATTTAACAAACAAAAATGCTCCAAACATTTTTTCTAAATTAACTTAAATATAAAATAAAAAAATAATAATTCTAATCACTTTACCATTACATACAAAACCGAACTATTTTAATTGCTAAAACAGTAGTATAAGCTGTTTTAGGATAAGGGGAAGATGTGTGCGCTCAGAATAGCAACAAAACATTGTGATTTTGTAAAATAATGAAAGCAAACAGGATGCGCTTTCTGCTGTCTGTGAACTTGAATGGGTCACTTAGAAACTCTGTGGATACTTGCCTTTCAGAAATGAAAGATATATCCATAGAGAGTTAAATTTCTACTTTCAAATGAACCAATTCAAATTGAAAACATATTTTTTTTGACAGTCAGTGTTACCGACTTTATCTCTTAAGTCGGAAAAAAAAAGCACTTATCAATAAATTATTGAAACGTTAATGCAGTCTCCTTGCGGTTTTTACCTGACACATTCATTGCGCTGTGGCAAGTTTTATGCATACACTTGATCACTTATTAGGCTATGTGGGCAATTAAAGGCTCATTATTGTGATTTAAATGATTTTTTTTTTATATAAATGTATGATTAGTCGACAAATGCTTAACCTTTAAATGCATACCTCGGGAAGTAATTTACTACCCTCTCCCTTCTTCATTTTTTTTTAAGTTTGGCATCAGCTTTCTTAGTATTCCTTAATCTATTCAATATGAACAATAAAACAAGAAAAACTTATTAGAACTTTAGATGACGCCAACCCTGAACCAACACACCAAACTTCCATTTTTTTCTGAAAATGCAGTTACTATTTTAAAAGTATTCACTTTTTTGCTTAAATACCATCATTTCCTTACTGCCTGAATTGTATTACATTAAAACTGTACATTAAGGCCCGGTTTCACAGACAGGGCTTAGACTAAGCCAGGATTAGGCCATAGTTTAATCAGGACATTTAAGTATTTTTTATAAACGTGCTTAGAAAAAAACATTACTTGAGTGCAAAACAAAGGCATTGATATATTTTAAGATCAATCAGTGCCATTTTATTTCAGTTGAAATAGTTCAGACTTACATTTTAATCTAGGACTAGGTTTAAGCCTTGTCTGTGAAACCGGGGGAAAATGTCATATGGACTGTGACACAGTCACTCTTAATTATAATGTAGAAATATGCATTTTCTGTAAAGCTACTTTGAAACGATATGTTCTGAGGAGTTACACAAAAATTGTGAACTGAAACTTGTGATTATGCAAATTGAAAAGTTTTGATACTCAATATTGTTTTGACTGTATTACTATAATACATTTTTACCATTGCCATTAAAAACTGATGGCTCACCTTTTTTGATTATGAAAAATAAGCATAAGTAAATACTAAAAATTAACGGTTTACATTGTTTTTAATGTTACACAATATACTTTGTATTAAATTGTCAAATAAAACGGCTTTAATTAGGACACTAATATGACATCCAAAAAAAAACTGTTTATTTCTGTAGACATTCATACATTTTAATAAGGATCAAATGACTGATCTCAGCTTTCATAAGAAAAACCAACCTGTTTGTTCCTCAGTATCTTCTTGTTTCAGACTGAATACTTCTGCAATCCTTATGCCTTCATTTTCCTCTTTAATTAACGCCATCTTTATAATAGTGTCACGTGGATCTTAGATGCTTCACATGAGATTTTCTGTGTGTCTGGAGATTTAAAATAAGAATAATTAATAGAAAATCCAAACTAAATCTTTAAGTCAATTAGAGTAAAAGTTAATGGTCTTAAATGATCCAAATAGCCCAAAAATAAATAAATCTTTCTGTTAATAAGTATTTGTAAGTAATTTTCAGTGGTATATTTGGCATTTAATAATTTCTAGATTACATTCAATAGATTCCACTTTCATGAGAACTGTTACAGCTTTGAGTTTGTCGTTTTAAATGCATTCACACTGTTTTGAGCGCTTCGAATCACTGAATCGTTTTGAAAAGAAATTGATTCAATTGACTCGGAGTTTCAAAAAGCTCCGTTTCTCATCACTACTAATCAGTGACTGAATTCGTGTTTACTGTAAACTGATTCACGAAAAAGGGAGCGAAATGAAAAGTATCGTGTTTGTTATTCACGTACAGATTTCCTCGTGTTTTCCTCACATACATAAAAAAAATCATTTAAAAATAAATATTAAATATTTGATGAAACACTGCAACGTTACAATGAATGATTATCAATTAATTTTACATCCTTGTAAAAACGATTACACTGCCTTAACGATTTCTAGAGATTTAAACACTGTAAACTCTTAAAAACACCAACCTCTCTTCAGCCGAATCACAAACACAGGAGCGCAGTCTTATGGCGTCACATCGCTAAAACAAAATAAAAGTCCTGTGTTGGCCATTAATACATTGTGTATGCAGAAAACATATACATAACAAACATATGTCCGCTGTATTCTGAGTTTAATTTCTGGTGAAATGGGTTTCAAGAAAGAAATAAGAAGTTATTGCACAAAATATTGCTAAAATACTATTTTGTATTTTACGCACCTTTTTATTGATATAGGTTTTTAATGTTATCATGTCCTCAGTGCAAAGTAATCCACTTATAATCCAGAAATATTAACCATGAAATTATAAAAAACTTAAAATATTTATAAATAATGTTATAGACTAGGCTAAACTGCAACTACTTATACATATGAAACGATAGTTATTTTTGTTACAATTTAAATACTTTACAGTGTCTCTAAAGTCACCTTCCACCCTGTTAGTATGTGCTTTATTCTCGCCTTTGAAAATAGACTGCAATTCCATTGAGACCATTTTCAGGAAGTGATATTGTTAATTTTTCCCACTTGAATTCAACTGTAATATATATATATATATATATACATATGTGTGTGTGTGTGTGTGTGTGTGTGTGTGTGTGTGTGTGTGTGTGTGTGTGTGTGTGTGTGTACCAATAGCCAAAAATACCACCAAGATATTTTGTAAATTTCCCACTTTAAATATATCAAAACTTTATTTCTGATAAGTAATATGCATTGCCATGAATTTCATTTGGACAACTAAACAAAGGCGATTTTCTCAATATTTTGATTTTCAAAGTTGTATCATGGCCACATATTCTCCTATCCTTACAATCACACATCAATGGAAAGCTTATTTATTCAGCTTTCAGATTATGTATAAATCTCAATTTCGAAAAATTTACACTAAATACTGGATTTGCAGTCCAGAGTCACATTTAATTCCATCTTTGTTATACCTGATAATGAGCTAATTAGTTAAACCAAGGGGGCTAATCAATATACAGTATATTTCAAGAAACCGCTCCACTTTCAGTTGTTTCAAAATTTAAAGGTCACATATTATGCACATTTTTGAAGGTTTATGTTAGCTTTTGATGTCCTTAAGAATATATATTTGCGGTATAAGTGCCAAAAACCATCTCAATATTTTTTACAGCTCCCCTCTTTGGAGCTCTGTCAAGAACATCCGTCTAATTAACATTCATGAGCCTCTCTTCTGATTGGCCTGTTGTTTTCTGAGTGACACACGGCCAGCTCTGTGTGAACAAAATCCAGAACCGATACCATAAAGGCTGTGATGTAGTGATGATGCACATTATCGTGCGACTCTTCACGATGAAAAATGTGTGCAAACTGGAATGAAGCAGCGATCAAGGAGTTCCTCACTATCAGCGCTGAAGCACAGATCTGTCGGCAGTTTCAGTTTAGTGCAATGCATGCGTTGCATTACACCTCACATGTCTTAACGTGATCTTTACAGGTTGAGTTTAAAGCACTCTCAGATTTCAGAAAATCACTGTGTGAATAGCTGGGTTTCAGTCACGTGATTATGATGACGTGCAAAGGCGGGGCGGGAGGGCAGGAAGTAAACATGGAGAATACGTCTATGGAGGAAACCGTTGTGGAGAGTCCGTATTGTATGAATTTAGAACCAGTTTCAAGAAATAGATACAAGGAGTTATATATATTAGGGCCGGGACTCGATTAAAAAAATAAAAAAAAATTAAAAAAATTAAAAAAAGTAATCTAATTAATTAGAGGCTTTGTAATTAATTAATCGAAATTAATCGCATTTTAATCGCATATAAATATTTGACCTGAGAACAGTGAGCAGTACGTTTTTTCATATGGATTTTTAGTACACCATTGAATAATGACTGAATACATAAGCTTAAGCAACAAAATATTGTTTATTTTTGTTCAACCAAGTCCAACAGACCGGTGCAATATTGCCATTAACTGTAGCAATCGGATATTTAGAAATGTAGTAGCCTACATTTCAGAAATTCAGGTACCCTATAGGTGTAGGTACCTATAGGTAGTAGTAATGCGCGGGTCGTCTCGGGTAACCCGCGGGTCGGGTCGGGTTCGGGCGGGTAAAGAAATAGTCACTTTATTTGCGGGGCGGGTCATTAAAAAAAAAAAAAAAAAAAACGTATGTGTCACAAGGAGTGTCAGAGACGTTCGGATCCATTTGCAGCATTTATTAGGTAACACAAAACAAACAAACACAAAGGGACCATGATGGTAATGCCAAACGAAACAAAACCTTTTAAATTTCTGTTAATTCTCAATGAGCACTTTTGTCTGACAGAAAGAGTCTGCTTAATCACGAGTGAAGCTGGTAACGCTGTTTGTGGATTTGTTTAATCACTCTCTGCTAAGATCATGAGAGATTTAATGTCTTCTTTTATTTTAGCTGATTTTGTTTAAGGCTGTGGCTGGAAATCAGTTGTATGTTTGGAGTAGGGATGCTCATTTCGGTTCATTTTCCTGACCAACAATGGCTGCTCATTATCCGAACATTAACCGTTAACTAATAAAATTAGAATAATAAATTAGTTTAAAATAAAAACAGAATGCACGAGTATCTGTGATGATACATAAAAAAATACAAGCAAATGTTTTATTTTAATGTGCAAACAGCAGCATACAGAGCAACAAAAACTGTGTTCACATATACTCAAATTATCACGCACCAGCATGTTCTGAGAACAGAGAGAAAAAAAAGAAAAAAAAAGAAGAAAATAAATAGGCCTATGTTAAATATATATATAAATTAAATAACTATCTAATTAAGATGACAAAACTAAAACACACTGAATCCTTCTATGCGCTTTGAAGAACGGGACCAGTCTTATTCTTCTTGTTGGACATACAAATATATAGCAGGCCAACCTATACCTCAGTGTGTCAACACGCTGTATGGATAGACTGGAACGCTGCCTGTTAACTTTTAGATCCGCGACAAAAAAAAACCCAAAAATCACAAAAATCCTTTCAATTTGTGGTTCGGGAGTTCTCATCCACTGGTCATAAGTATGTGGAGAAACGTGCTTTACAGCATTCAGCAATAGCCAGTCACAGACATATCTGTTCATTTCAGTAGCCAATCGGAGGCGGCTAAGTTACAATCCACTCATCACCCAAAGTGTTGGTTTTCAGTTCTGTGAAAGTTTTGCAAACTCTCTCATTAACCTCCTGGAGTCAAGGGGGACGCCGGCGATGCCAGTTGCATGTTTTGAAGAGAGGAGCAAAAATAACCTAAAATGCTCTGCCATTTCTGGTCGTACATATAAGAAATCTGGGTCTACTTTTATTTGTGTACACTCACAATATCAGTCAAACATTATGCTTTTGCAAAACAGGGTTCACATTCAGCAGTCTCAGTCACCACACATATATTTTTGAAATGCATCTTAAATGAACTGAAACGAGGCGATTACGTGACACACACACATAAGAGATATCACTATCAGAAGCTTGATATCTCTAATTTTAGATGAAGTAACTCCTACCGAAAACAAATATTCTCTGATGAAGTAATCAGTATGAAACCAACATGATGTCCAATCTCTCCTGTCTGCTTCATTATATTTAATGAAGCTATTTTCGCTTTTCATATTATAATTGTCCACGTTAGGGCGCCTAATGTAGACACCCACATCAAGGTAAACAAAGAAGCGAGACTTTTCCCCCCCAAGTCCATCTGGACTACTTGTCCTTACTGGGAAAAGATGCGCTGTCAGGAATAAAACTTACTTCAGAGGATGGACACGATGTGACACACGGCTTGGTCCAGCAGAGGAGATATTTACGTGAGTAAAGGTCATTGCACAATGCCTCCGAAATTTTCATCCTTCAAAAAAAATTTGGATCGGGTTCGTTTTTTTGGCATCCGTGACAAGCATTTTGAGAGGTGTTTTGACAGTTCAGAGCCACCATAAAAGCGAACGCCAAAATACAAAATTGCATCTGTCAAGTTCATCCACTTCGTCTCGCAGCACAAAGCACTTTAAAGGTCCTTGTACACTGAGTTCACAGAAACTAGTGGTCTTCTTTATAATACGTGGCTCCAGTAACACTAGCAAAGCATCAAAGTTTACTGACATCCTGAAATCAACTTTGAATCACCCAGGATAATCCCACAGTTTATTAATAAGGAGGTGCGTATAAAAAGTATTCTCTCATTCCTCTCTTTCTATCTTATTCTCTTTTTAAGAAGAGAGTGGACAACAACATCATTCTGTTTCACATTGTTTTGGGGTTTTCCCCCCGCAACTGATGAATTTATACGCATCGGATGCAGTGTGCAAGGTTTCTGTATGTGACAAATTTTTTGAATTATGAATGTGCAATGAGCTATAGTCTTTCTTTTATTCGTCTACTTGTTAGTTGTTACTGTGACAGAACGTGTACACATTTTACCAGTTAAGACTTTTTGCAAACTATAATTCCTGACTACAGCAAGTGAAACATTATGATGTTGAGCTTTACTGATATTCTAGTGTAAAACAAGTTCCTTGACTACAGATGATGAGTTTTGCAAGCACTAAAATACCAGGTATGATTTACATGTTTCACTTGTTGAACAGAATTCAGAAAATAGTTTTCCAAAACAACACCAATTTGGTTCACATCCCTGTGGTTAGATCACATAATTTGACCGTTATTATGTATATTTTGATACTGTGTTGTAAATAAACTACAAATAATCTAAAACTACATCCTTTGAATCTTCTCACATCTTACTTGACACCAACAGTTTCATTAATGGGCCATTAGGGGAGGGCTCTTTGTCTCTCAGGTGTGAACTGCTGAATATTTATGGGTTATTGCCACTCCTTCGCATATTCCCTTTCGATCACAAAACATGTTTTAGAAAAATTACCTCAATATATTGTTTTCTCTGAATGAGTGAACGAGATGATTTTCACATCATTTTGTGAAAAAAAAAACCCTAGTCTACCACATCCAATTCTCAAAAGTCTTGTGAACAAATCGTTTGTATGTGTTTTATGGCCTTATTTCAGTGACTTTAGTTTTTCCACTAACCACGCATTAATGTTTTCTCAAGAACACAAACATGTACATTCATGCTGCTTACATATTATTGTAGCCCAATTTGTGCTAATTCCAATGTAATTCGACTTTTAGTTATGAATATGTTTTTAAGATACTGAAAAAAAGCACAAATGTCAGGACATGTCAAAACTTCTTCAGGGCCTCAAAACACCCTCAGACCCCAGAGGGTTAAAACAAAGAAAGTGTAAATGTAAGTAATTCACACATCTTTAGATTGTAAGGGAAACCTTACAGCTGTCGCACTGCGCTGCATTGATTTCCTGTAAGGCTGTGGCTGAAGTCAGTTGTAGTTCTTGACCTCTGCTATTTAGTTCTACCTCCTGGCTGAAACACTGTGCTAATTAGCAAATCAAGGTCATTGGAACAAAATACTGGGGAGAACTTTTACTTTCTGAACCTGGACTTTCCACCTCAGCATATACCTAACCAGCTTATCTGTTTTTTCTTTCAGCAGTTTCAGCAGATCACTAATTTCTACGAAAATGAAACCCAGAAAGTTGAATCCAATTACGAAAATCTAGATGACCTCCAAAACATCACTGGAGATAAAAAACAGTCCAATACATGCAATGTAAGTGAGATGTCAAAATCAGATACTTAGGCCGGTTCTTGAAAGCTATAGAAGGGTGGGCTGGAAGATATCATGGGTGGGCATTTATGGCAGATATCATGGGGGGTTGGGGAATATTGTAGGGGGATACAGATATTTATACTGTTGATATTGCTATATTAACTACCAGAGGTGGGACTTTCAAGTCACAAACAAGTCTCTCAAGTCTCAAATCCCAAGTCCTCAAAGAGTTAAATTTAATAAGATAATTGACTACTTAATTGACGATTGTGCATTAGTGATGAACACCTTTATTGAGAATTACAGAGGATCAGAAGTTGTTTTATTGGCTAAAATGATGCCACCATCATTGAGATCAGTGTTTGCTTTATCTGGGCTCTTGACCCTTGACCTCTGTTTACTGTTTTTCTGTAGTAATGCATGTGGTGTTGTAAAGCAAAGAGATCAGTGCTGTGAGCAGCTATGAACTGCTTTATGTGGTGAGGTAGTCATTATTAGCTGGCTTGATTACACTAAAGATTATGTTTTTCTTTTTTTATGTTTAGGGTTGTCAACTACTTGTAGAGTTTTGCTTTAATCATTACAAAGAATTAATTTTTAAAACTACTTTAGATGATGCATATAAACAGGATGCGATTTTCCCCCCTCTGGTCTATGCATCCGTGCCTCTGCTGGATTATTTTTATCCATGGTGGGGATAAAATGTCCCGCGAAGCCGCTCTACACCCCGATCTAAATCAAATTATTCGTGATACATGCTTCAAAGTCGTCTGAATCAAATGATTCGTCATACGCGCTTTGAAGTTGAACGTTCTGAATCAAATGATTCACGATCCGATTGGAGTGCTTCAAAATAATGAATCTTTTTGCGACACAGTGGTTTATTGATTCTGAGTTTCCAAAAAGCTCTGTTGATACTTCGCTCACCTTCTCTATAAAATGTATTTGTTGTTTGAAAATAAATCATTACTATTAACAGGCCTAATTTACAATGTGTTTATTAAATTGTGATCACATAATACAGCTTCCGTCGTATTAAAAACATTATCTGGTTCTTGCCTAAAAAGACGGGTATATAATGTTAACAGATTACACTAACAGTTTGGTCAACATCTGCCTATGGAGAGAGAAAAAAAATTTTTCAAAAGCATCCCCCCTCTGTTTTTTTTTTTTCACAAAGCGCACCCTGCATATAAATAATTAATCTCCTGTATTATTTAGACACACAGACATCAAAAACCAGCATATGAATCTCAACAATGGTGACAATCAACAAAATTCTACTTCAAGCTTTTCAGTCAACAATGTGCAAATTCATAAATATTTGCTGTGAAAAACAATATTGCAATTGCATAGAAGCAAACAGCTTTGAATTTCTAAGAGGGTCAAGAGCCCAGCTAAAGCAAACACTGATCTCCATGATGGTGGCATAATTTTAACCAATAAAACATCAACTTCTGATTCTCTGTAATTCTCAATTACAGCAGGTGTTCATCACTAATACACAACCATCATTTAATTAGCCACTTATTAGTATATCAGCAATTTTCAACGACTGATTGCAGAACAGCTGAACCATACATCACAGCAGTCACACTGCCGCAGGCTCATGCCAGTAGTGGGCGGAGTCTCCTGCTGTGTCCCAATTCGCATACTATCCGTCCTAAATAGTATTTGAAAATGGAATTAGTATGTCCCAAAATCGTAGTATGCTTAAAAAAAGTATTCCTGGATGGTCTACTACACTGTAAAATCCAATAGTTTACCTTACTTAGATTTACTTAGTTATCTTTACTTAGTTGCTATACTTACTAGGTTGTATTAAGTTACAGCTACTTTCAATGCAAGTAAAACAATTTACTTACTGCTTTGAGTGACGCTTACTTAAAATATTCAAGTAGCCACAAAGGAACCAATGACATTAAGAAACCAGTGAGAGGCAGCGGTGCACTAATATGTTGCTAATTTCCTAAATAAAAAAGAAGAAGAAAATAAAAGTTTTTGAGGTGGGTCAATAGTTAATCTGCAGTTATTTTTCACAACTTACATTCACTTATTTCCCAAAGTCATCTTGAATGTTGTTTCAATACAACTGAAATATTTGAAAGAACATCACATTAACCTGACTTCATAAATTTATGTTAATTTTCATAAAATGATGTTTGTACCTACCATCATAGTGATTAATGGTCCCTTTGGTTGGGCAGTTGGAACTTTATTTATTTTATTGTAATTTTGTTCCTATTGATGCAGCAATGCAACATGGAATCAATATTATTGATTTTAAGGGACAAAAAGTAATATGCAGGTTGCTTTTAGAAAGCAACCTATTTAAATAAATCATTAGCTTAAATATTTTTAATATTTACTGATGAGCTTTTAAAATTTCATTGTTCTTCATAAACACATTGATACACCTAATTGGGTTGAGATTATCATTAACTTTATGTGGTTATGTGCTCAAGTCACAGACAGACTTCAACATTCAGCACGCTAAACACAAAAATGGTAACAATTCAGTTTTATTTATTTTTATTAATTGTGACAATAACCAGTTTATTATTTGATTTGCTCTTTTTGTTGTGCTACTATTGACACAAGACAGTAAATAAATTTAGCAAATAAAAATAACAACAGTAAAACAAACCAATTGCATAATTTATGCATGCTGCAATGCACTCTGGGAGTCAGTGAGTAGCTATACTAAGTCAAGAGTAAACCTTAAGTAAAGGATCAAGTAGCCCCTACAGTTCTTTTTTAGTTGCTAGAACTCTCATGTAAGTAAACTATACTAACTAAGCATTTGTCAGTACAACATATTATTTCTATTTCACTTTACTTAGTTTTTTTAAGGCAATCGGTTTCCAAGCTTTTTTTAAGTAAGCCCAACTAATTAGATTTTACAGTGTACTTAACTTCAGAATTGGAAGTACGGATCAATGCGCACTCTAACGGCTAACATTGCCCACAACACATTGTGCAGTGAACAAGGATTCAATTGGAACTACAAACAGGCATAAAAAAAAGTGCAAAAAAAAAAAAAACTACAAACATGGCGGATATACACAACCAACGGACAGGTAGAGAAAGGGGTTTAAGTGATAAATAATCAATGTGTAACCTGATAAAAAATATTTATTTAATGGTATCTGTGTTATATTTCATGTGCAGCAACATTATGAACTTTTATAATGATAGGTTTGGAGGACCAGAAAAAAGCCCTTCTGAAGCTTTCACAGGCAGAAACAAATGAGAGTCTGAGATGAGAGTCTGCTGGCCAAAGAGCCCTTCATATTTCACTTTGAATTTAAGGATGATATGGACATTTTCCTTAATGAGTGACTGGACAAAACATAGCTCAGGATTAACTGCATGTTCAAAGAGTTTTGATTTATTTTAGGTTTAACCTAATTTAGTTAGGTTTAACTTGAGTGATGTGTGGTTATTATTGTTGTTAAATGTGTGCCTTCTGTGCTAGAACTTTTGTGTGATTTTGTAATCAATTTGCGTTCACCATCTTGGAACAGTCAACTTGATGTCATTCACCATACCATAGGTTCGCAATATGGCGGATGGCTTACGTATAGCGGCCCACAGAAACAGTTGCTAATTAGGGCATTTACGTATATCTATTGTTTTTTACTATGTTGTTACCCAGCATGCATTACAACATGAAGCATTTTGTTGATTGTCACCATTGTAGAAATTCATATGCTGGTTCTTGATGTCTGTGTGCCCGAACAGCCCAGACCTTAACATTTTCATATGCATTAAATAGATTCAAAAATCATAATGTTTTCAGGAGCAACACTTTGCACTAAGAATATTCATAAATATGGGCCTGTTCTTGTTTATATGTCTGGTCAGTACACTCGTTTTGAAACATGAACTCACAATGTTGACATTTTTCTGACTTTACAGATCTCTGAACCCAATGGAGAAGAAAACTATTACATCACATGAGGAGTGAGTCGTCAAAGTTAGATAATGCATCACAGATGATCACATGACCTCTGTAGTACGCTGAAAAAACACATGCATTCAGATATTTCGAGATTGGTTTCAGGCCTCATTCAAATGTGGAAATAAATCAGTTATAAATCAAGTATATGCCAATGTGACTGTAATGTAAATAGGCAGATCAAATTTTCAGAGGCATTGCCCGGATAGCAACATAATGTTGGCCCAGATCCGACCCACATCTGCCCCATGTGGAATGAAGATCTGATTCTGGCCCACATGTAGCGTGGCATGATGGCACTTGGGTGGACCGTTCCTGTTTGCCAGAGACCCCTTTTAGCCTTTTTACATTTGCATATAAACTAGAGACATGGCCCCACGGTCTACATTTATTAAATGCCCAATGTCCCCCCCCCCCCCCCCCAAATGCCTGGTGCCCTTCGAACTACCCCCACACATAAACTCATTCTTTGTATTTATGTCATAATTAAACAGTACAAACTCAATATGGTATATGCATGTGTACACTGTAAAAAACAACCTATAGAATCTACTCAATAAAATGAGGTAAACTGATGTAACAATTTGCACTCAGTTTGTTTGGGTAGATTCTATCCTATATATCTGAGTAAACAATACCTGAATTTAAGAATCTACTCAATAAAATGGGGTAAACTGATGTAACAATTTACACAGTTTGTTTGGGTAGATTCTATCCTATATATCTGAGTAAAGAATATCTGAATTTATCAGCTAAGAAAAAGAAAAAAAAAAGTAGGTAAAGTCTACACAGCAAAGAGCGCAGTATTAAATGAACTCTCCCGGGAGTTTATTTGAGTCCATACTCAGAGTGTTAAAATCAACACTGAAGCAGTGTCAAAGCTAATCAGGTAATTAAGTGATTCATTGAGTGGTGATTGAAAATGATTGAAGACACCAACATTTTTATGTCACCATTATAGTGGTCAGTGTTAGCATTAGTTGGGCTCTTGACCTATAGCTTTTTAGCATTAAGTTTTGTTTAGCTGTTTAGCTAAACCAGCCAGACAAGCTAAAGAGCAAAAGTCATGCAGTGGTGATAATTCTGGTTTAAAATAAGCTTAATTTGAGCCACTGGAATCGTTTAGAGTCTAGTCTTTCAGTTCTATATTCTTTGTTTATTACAACTGCATTGGGGTTTCACAGCAGCAAAAAATAATAAAAACACTTTTTTTTTTTATTGGCATTTTTACAAGCTCCTCTGATCAAATTTTTTTTAAAAATTGCTCTTTTAGGCACACACTGACATCAGGAATCAGCATATGAATCTCAACAATGGTGACAAACAGCATATTCAGAAACAGAACAACTCTAAACATCACGGAAATAATCAGCTCATAATTTATTCATGCCGCAATGCATGATGGGAGACATGGATGAGTTTTGATTGGCTACAACATACGTTTTTGATGGTCACCATTGTTGTGATTCTCATGCTGATTGTTGATGTCTGTGTGTCTATATCTAAAATATGTGTATATTTTTGTCAAAATAAGCTTCAAAATTAATACTCTGATTAATCCAGCATAAATAACATAAAACATAACTCAGTTATTCTGGTCATTACATTATGACTTTGTCAAAGCATGTTCAACACCACATAATCTAATTTCTCCTGGTTTGTCTGACCATTATAACTCAATTAGAGCACCCAAACAAAACCAAATGTTAAGAAGTTAATGGTAAAGAGCTAAACTAATGCTAACACTGACCACTATAATGGTGACTTACAAAATTAGATTTTCTTCTTTTGGCGATTCTGCTTTTTAACATCACACAGGTCTTTAATAATGGTCAATCACCACTCAATGAATAACTTAATTACCTCAATAACTCTAACACTGCTTCAGTGTTCATTTTAATACTCTTGAGTATGGACTCAAACTATTGGGAGAGTTCATTTAATACTGGGCTTTTTGCTGTGTAGACTTTACCTACTTTTTTTAGTTTGTCTTAGCTGATCAATTCAGGTATTCTTTACTCAGATATATAGGATAGAATCTACCCAAACAAACTGTGCAAATTGTTACATCAGTTTACCCCATTTTATTGAGTAGATTCTATAGGTTGTTTTTTACAGTGTATGTATACTCACAAGTGCATTAGCACAGTTATAACTCACTATTTGTATTAGTTAACCTCTGAATGCTTATATTCCAATGTATGAATGTATCTCTGCCTTGATATCTTCTAGACGCTTCATTCTTGGTATTGAAATTATCTGCTCTTTATTTCCTAAATAATGGTGTATGCTATGTGATTACAAAATGCATCACACTGTTTGTACTATACTTTGGGTAAATCTGAACCAAACTCTCCAGACCAGCCATAAACATGCAAATGGGCCATAAATGGAGACAAAGAAACCTTCTCCTCCTTAAAAATCCAAGCTTTGTATTGCTCATTTCACCCAAAGGTGGGTGTGACAGAGAAACTATCAAAAGTCCCTAACTCAAACCCATCCTTGCTCAGAACATTCAAGATACTTCAAGACTCATCATCTTTGAGTTTAACGCTCCGGTTTATCTTCAAGAATCTTTGTTGACCTGCTTTGGATTTTCCGATCTTCAGTGGAATTAGAGAAAATCTCCAGCGGTACTCGTAAAGAATTCATTGAGAACATCCATTGCCTACCGCATCAGGACTATTGTTTGATAATAAACCAATGTTTAAAATTATTTAGATGCGTGTTTAAGTTGAGCTCCTTGATTTTAATTCTCTGATGATTCTCATTAGGTTGTGGTTAATTAATGCTGAATTCAGCCATTCTTTGTTCTCTCTTTCCTCACTTACTTTCTTTATATATAGGTTTTGCTTAGATTTGTTAGCTGCAGTTTCATTTATTAAAGCCGATATATTCATGATGGATTGTCTCTGTGTGCTGCTCACAATTGTTTTTGCTACATGCTACATTTTGATTTTACTACAAGCCAAGTCACTGCTAGTACTGACTAAAGTTGTAAAGTTAATCTTTCTTGGAATATTAAGAATTAGAATTGATAAATGATTATGCTGTCTATTCGGTGGACGAACAGATCAAATAATTGTAATATTGATTCTGCTAGTTAATTCTGGGATCTGATCTAAGGGGATTCCATTTCGAGCGAATTGGCTACACTCTGATAGCAAGCAACCGTTGATTCAATGTTAAAAATAGTTGATTTGTCAATGTTAATGACACTGAATTAATATCACTTTTTGCACCCACTATTAATGTTGAAAAAAATGTTGAAATTTCAACAAACCACCATTGTGATTAGTATTTGCTTTAGTTGGGCTCTTGACTCTTTGTACTTTAACATTAGATTTTCACTGTCACTTGTAACAATCTGCTCAAATACATTGGTTGAACCCATGAAAACTAAGATCTACTGAGATCAGATGATGGTGTTTATAATTATTGTGCACTTATTTTAGTAATTGTTAGCAACAGTGTTTTTTGTGTGTGTGAGTGTGAATAATGATACTACATTGTGAGATTAAAGCAGTGATACAGCTATCATACTGCCATTAATTAACAGAAAATACACTGTAAAAAATTTCAGACCCCCCCCCAAACTCAAACTTTTTTAGTGACTGATCACATCTAAACTTTTCAATTGGCCCAATTGGATATTCTGCTAATTGAATTTTATCAATTGTGGCAACAGTCTGTTAACATTGAAAAACAAATAAAGTCTACCAAACAATGTTATTGGCCCAATTAAATATTTTAAATTGTGGTCGCATACATTTTTTGTTTTACCTAATTCAGATATGTATATCGGTAAATGTATATTGCTAAAGCAACCTTACTGAATTGTTTATTCCCTGTTGTACCAAAAGAAAAGGAAAAAAATATTAAATGATGATACATTGCCACATTTTAATCATTTTTAATGAAATCTTCAACATAATATGAAAATTCTTTAAAATTATAAATACACAGTAAACTTTCTTCAGTATAAAATGTAATAACTTATCTGAGATTACTTCAACCAATGTTCAGTGTATTGCCACTGAATATTACCATTCTCACAAAAGGTATTCTGAGCTCATGAAACTGCATCTTACCTACTTAAACATTAAATGTAAAATACATTCATATATTAAAAATGTCAAAAACACCATCAAATTTAAGTAATGGGGAGATTACTTCAACCAGTGTTTACAGTAAAATTCTGTCATTAATTACCCTCATGTCGTAATTAGCCTGCATAAACGTAAAAAATAGAGTAAAATTATATTTTTATTTCTATATCAAAATTTATATTCTATATCTTAATTTGTTTTCTGAAGATAAACAAAGGTTTTTATGCGTTTGGATTGAAATGAGCGTCAGTTATTAATGACAGAATTTACATTTTTGGGTTAACTGTCCCTTTAAGTCCTTGCAGTACTCACGATGAGTGCATACAATAATCCAAAGAGTACAATAAATGCATTTCCTAAGTTGTCGAGCTTCACCTCTTCTTCCAGGACAACGGAGACATTCAATCAATCAGTCACATTTAGTTATTCAGAGCTTTTAACAATACGGGTTGTGTTAAAGCAACTTTACAGTATTAAATAAGACAATAGTGTCAATAGTGCCAAAGTTCGTTGTTGCAGCAAACTCAGATTTGCAAAGGTCTCATCTGGTTCCCATGGTCTTGCGCCAACGGCCGTCTAGGTGAGGAGTTCTTTACTGATGATCAGTCTCTGGGGCTGATCTAGTTGATTTGGTCTCTGCTGACATTCAGGGCTGTAGAGCTGGTCTCTAGGTGTTGATCCACCATCTGGGCTGGGTACAGACTGGATCTGGCGGCTACTGTGACCTCGGAATAAATAAGAACAAAACAGACTAATATTAATGTAGAGGCCATTCTTCTTACAATGCAACAAGCACATCAGGTGTTATGGGAAGTGTTCCCAGCTCCAGTTGACCTAACATTCAGCACATTTGACATGGCCGTTGAGGTGCAAGTGCCACTGCTTACCATTTCAAGAAGTTCCATTTTCATTGCAGTTGTGTGGTTCTCCAAAGGCTTGGTATTCTGCAAAAACAAAGTATAAAATAGCAATGTCAATACTAAGTCTACATTAGGATTAGCAGTCTACATCCAAGCCATGTTTCATGGCAGCTCTCAAGAAAGCAACTCCTCACAAATTACATCTAAGAACTAATAGTATTTGGCATTAATATGAAACAAAGATTCACTAAAGAGAAATACTCACTGTGAAATTCGTAATGGTTCCTTTTCTATACCAAACGGTGCTTCTTGAGCTCAGACCTGGCAATGGTGGGTTACACTAATGTGGAAAAAAAAAAAAAAGTTATAGCAGAAACATATTCCTTGTGTCTCATAAATTGTACATAATCATTATACAGTGAGATAAAATAACATTCAGGCGTGTTTTTTGGTTTTTGCGATATACAGGATAATGTGAAAGTGTCATGTATCTGGTCTGTCTTCTCATCATGAACTCTTGCACACACATTCTGGACTGCAATCCCCATAAGCCACTGCACCAATCACTGCACACAGCTGCTCCTTGTTTCCCACTGAACTGATTGCTGCATACACCTGTTTCACATTTACCCACATGCATTTAAGCCACTCACACACACAGCCACCTTGCGAAGTCTTATTGTTCCCATGGTCGTAATTCTAAGCGTTTATCTCTGTGTTGGATTCTCTGTGTATGACTCTGGACTGTGTACCCCGTTATTGATCCCTGCTGCCTGCCATTGCGACCATTGCTTGAGTATTGAACTGTTTCCCGGATTACCTACGTTGTTCCTGTTTTCTGGTGATTATTCCTGCATGTTGACGATTCTCAATAAATGCTGCAAATGGATCCGCACGTCTCAGTCTGACTCCCTGTGACAGAAGACTTCGCCACTACAAGGATCCAGCAGCTTTATTCTCCAGCATCACAATATGGACCCGCATGAGTCTGTAAGCAAGATGGCCTCCCTTCTAGAGTCTCTTGACAAGATGACCTCCCTTCTAGACTCTGTTCGCAAAATGGCTGCCCTTCCAGAGTCTGCTCTCAAGATGGGCCCCCTTCCACAGCCATGGCACAAGATGGCTACCATCAAATCAGAGACTGCGCCGCCAGAGCGCCCTCCAGTGACTGCGCCGCCAGAGCGCTCTCCAGTGACCGCTCGTTCAGAGCCTGCTCTTCCAGAGTCTCCGCTGGAGACGCCCAGCCCTCCTGAATCTCCGCTGGGGTCGTCCAGTTCTCCAGAGCCCGCTCCTCAAGAGCGCTGTCCAGAGCCCGCTCCTCAAGAGCGCTGTCCAGAGCCCGCTTCACAAGAGCGTCGTCCAGAGCCCGCTTCACAAGAGCGTCGTCCAGAGCCCGCTTCACAAGAGCGTCGTCCAGAGCCCGCTCCTCAAGACAGCCTTCCAGAGCCTCCGCTGGTTCAGCCCAGCCTTCCAGAGCCTCCGCTGGTTCCGCCCAGCCTTCCAGAGACTCCGTTGGTTCAGCCCTGCCTTCCAGAGCCTCCGCTGGTTCAGCCCTGCCTTCCAGAGATTCCGCTGGTTCCGCCCAGCCTTCCAGAGACTCCGCTGGTTCCGCCCAGCCTTCCAGAGACTCTGCTGGTTCCGCCCAGCCTTCCAGAGACTCCGCTGGTTCCGCCCAGCCTTCCAGAGACTCCGCTGGTTCCGCCCAGTCTTCCAGAGACTCCGCTGGTTCAGCCCTGCCTTCCAGAGCCTCCGCTGGTTCAGCCCAGCCTTCCAGAGCCTCCGCTGGTTCCGCCCAGCCTTCCAGAGACTCCGCTGGTTCCATCCAGTCGTCCTGAGATTCCTGTCTGCCCGGTTCTGGTCACGGAGCTCATGCATGGACTGTTCCCACCCACCCTCCCTGCTGCTCCAGTCCCGCCACCTCTGTCTCCTGACAGTCCCTCTGCTCACCCACATCCCACCTTCGGTGCAGAGGACTTGCCGTGGGACTGCCAGTCTCCATCGGTGTCCAGACTGAGGGATCCCTCACCATCACCTCCAGTCTCAGAGTCCTGGACTCCACCTCGGCCCTCCGACCCTGCGGCTCCACCCTTGGCTCTGTGCTCCCTCGTCTCCGTTGTCAGCCGTCGGCCCACCAGCTCCTCCGGGCTCCATCGTCTCTCCGGCTCCGCCCCGGTCAGTCGTCGCCCCACCTTCGCCTCTGGACTCTACTCCTCCGGCTGCGCCTCGTCACTCCGTCCTGCCGGCTCTGTGGACCTCCTCCCTCCCGTGGGCACAGCCTCGATCCTCTGTCACTCCGGCTCCGCTGCGTACCTCCGGACCTCCATCTCCGCCGGGGTCGCCAGAGCCTTGGGTTCCGCCTTGGCCCTCCGGATCCTCTGTGTCGCCCAGGACCATCGACTCTCCGGTTCCACCTCGGGCTCCACCGGCTCCACCTCCGTCGGTCGGCCCCATGCAGGAGCCAACCCTTCCTCCATCATGGCTTCTCCCTCCGTCGGCTCCGCCTCAGTTCGGGGTTCCAGTACCCCTACATGGACCTGGCCCTCCATCCCTCCCCCTGTTCCGCCTCCGCTCCACCACCCTCCAGGTTGTATTATGTGGTTAGAGCGTCTGGAAGCCGCTCCTTGGGGAGGGGCTCTGTCATGTATCTGGTCTGTCTTCTCATCATGAACTCTTGCACACACATTCTGGACTGCAATCCCCATAAGCCACTGCACCAATCACTGCACACAGCTGCTCCTTGTTTCCCACTGAACTGATTGCTGCATACACCTGTTTCACATTTACCCACATGCATTTAAGCCACTCACACACACAGCCACCTTGCGAAGTCTTATTGTTCCCATGGTCGTAATTCTAAGCGTTTATCTCTGTGTTGGATTCTCTGTGTATGACTCTGGACTGTGTACCCCGTTATTGATCCCTGCTGCCTGCCATTGCGACCATTGCTTGAGTATTGAACTGTTTCCCGGATTACCTACGTTGTTCCTGTTTTCTGGTGATTATTCCTGCATGTTGACGATTCTCAATAAATGCTGCAAATGGATCCGCACGTCTCAGTCTGACTCCCTGTGACAGAAAGCCCACATTGATAAAACAAAATTATCAAAGACAATAATGTTATATGTCGCACACCCCTAACCTTACCCAAGAGGTAAATGCATGAATTCACACTTATTCAGCAAAATACAATGTAATGTACGTGACTCATGACTTAATAAATACAAAGCTCACTACTCACCATAACTTAGAAAATCCATCTGTAAATGATGTTTTGTCGCCCTCAGCATCGTCTCAGCTTTCTCGTTCTCCCGCTCACAGGAATTTGAATTCACTCCACCAACGGTTTCTCTCATGCGCATGCGTATTGGCCTTTTCTGCTGCAAAGCTTGTTCGGCTAAAACTGATTTTTCACTTCTGGTTGGTAGATTGGCTGAGCACATTTTAATATGTTTGGCGAATATATATTTTTAATTTTAACTTCAAACCTTCAGCTAAAATTACTTCAATGCATTATTTTGTTTGGGGATAATTATTGGGAAGCAATTAATTGAGTCAATATTTATTTGTCAGTTTCCACAATTTTTCAATAACGAAATTTTTTACAGTGTACACAGAAAAAAAAACTAGTTAAAACGCTAAATCAATTAGACCTCAACAATCAACATATGAAACTCAATAATGGTAGCCTGGGTGTCCCCATGCTGCCTTTCGTGCAGCGCGATTTTATTCACGCTGGAAAGCAGCATGGAAACCATGGACCAAAATTTCACCTCAGATAGGGAACCAATCACAGAATGGGGAGGGAGCAGCAAGACGATGACGCCTTCTATGCGACTCACCGAAGCAGTTTGTTTATAACTATGGATCCAGCATGGCAGCAAGCTATCATTCAATGCATCGCTTCCATTATGAGCGCATACCGCGCATCTACATTTGAAATAACAAATTTTAGCACAAAAGACGCGACATGTGAACGGCCCCTTATATAGTGTTCTAAGTAGTTTAAAACGCAAGTTTATTTTGAAAAAAGAGCAACTTTTGGCGTTAAACCATCGCTCTGTATACGTCATCCAGTATGATTGAAACGATTGGCTATGAGCTACGGACAGGCACATTTGATAGACATTCGTAGCGCCCAATAAACAGCTCTGGGCATTCGTAAACCACGCCTCAAATACGAGAAGATGAACATGTGGTTCCCAGACCACGAATCATGACGAAGTCCTAACGTGGTCTGGCGTTAGCCAGGCTACAATAATGGTGAAAATCAACAAAAGAACATTTTATGCTGGGTATCAAAGTAGTCCAAAACTCATTCATGACTCCCAGCATGCATTGCAGTTGGTCTATTTATCTGAATTAGTTTGATGATTGTTGAGGTTTGTATGATGAGTGTTGATGTCTAAACCTTTCTATAGATTGCCACAGGATTTTTGCATTTGTGAAACAGAATATTTACATCCTTAAAGAAATATCAACTATTACCCAGCCAACATGCATTTGTAGGGCCCACATGGTTTACGATTGGACTATATGGGTAGCAAGTGGACATGGTCCCAAAATGGGTTTCTTATCTGGGGCCAGCTTGAGTTAGCTAAGTAGGTCCAACATGGGGAGCCTACCTCTTTTCACCCATGTGGGACCTACTTAGCTAACTACAGTGGGCCCCAGATAAGAAACCCATTTTGGGACCATGTCATAGTGGTCCTAGCTGGGTCACTAATGAGGAATGAGCATATGGGCTCAAAGGGGCAATACAAGTGGGGCTCATATGGGTTTGATATGGGCAAACTCAATCAGTCCCATATAAGCTGATACAAGTAAAAGTGCTGCATGGAAAATGTTACTAAAGTTTAATCGGGTATAAACATTACTTAATGTAGATATAATCAGAAAAGGATTAAACATGAACTGGGAATATTATACTATTATATATTATATCATTACATTATTTTTACTCATTCATTAATGTAAAAGCAGGATTTTACTGTTGGAGTTGGTTGAAGAAGTTTGTTGAGATGGAAAAAAATAATTTAAGTAAAAAGTACTGTATTCCCCTCTGAAAATGCAGTTGATATCTCGGGGTCCCTGTTCTTCAACTACAAGGGGACTTACTCTGTTGTGCAGTGGCAGTGGTAGATGCCCAGTACTGCTTTCGGGTAGTGGATGTGGGCAGCTACGGGAGGACGGTGATGGCGGTGTGCTGGCTAACTCCACCTTCGGCCAGGCACTCGGAAATGGGACCCTTGGCCTGCCACAGGATGCTCTGCTGCCAGGTGCAAAGCATTTGGGACCACAGCCACACACGTTTGTGGCTGATGAGGCCTTTCCACTCCGCCGAGACCTCATGCGGCCTTTCCCAGGACACAAGCTCTCCAGCAGGCAAAACATTTTCAATTACAGGCTGTCACGGGCAAGGCTGATTGTTGAGAATACCTTTGGTATTCTCACAGCTCAGTGGCGTATGTACCAGTGATGGGAACTCGAGTTTGAGACTCGGACTCGAAAGACTTCAGACTCGACTCGGACTGGAGCTGCGGGACTCATGAACAATGTTTATTTTTATGAAACAACTGATGAGCTCGCTGTTATTTCCCTCCCTCCGTTACCTATAACCTGCCCATGTAACACGTGACGTACTACGTATTTGCTGTGCGCGGGCGTGGCCACACATTTTTATTTTAGGCGCGGCCACCACACATGAGAGGACAACGAACAAACATGTCGACTGCTGTGCCATTCATCGTTAGCTTTGGATTTAAAAACTTCAAACAAGACGGCCCAAACAGAGGAAGTGCTCAATGCAAAATATGTGATATGAGGATAAAAGATTCAGGCTCAACCTCATCTAATTTTATCAGGCATCTGAAAACGCATCCTGATAGGTCAGTAACGTTAAACATGTTTAGCTCAGCTGGGCTTGAAATTGAAATTAATCTGCACGACCTCAAATTATATTTCGAAGCATTTGTGCGAGAAATTGTTGTGGTGCGACTTGGTTTCAAAACTTTCGGTAGCAATGGCTGCCTCGAATTTAAATGGCTGTACCTATAATAGAGAAAATAAACATCTTGTTCATGTACTCGTGTTTTCATTCATTCTTGTCCCTTGCTTAAGGCTTAAAAATGTATAAAAGGCTTTCAGAATCAGCCCATTTGCTTGTAAAACATCAGCAATCAGACCCGGCTATGAAGAATCAAGATTGGCGCATTACTAAAAAGAAATTGGGTGCTCCTAACTTTTTGAAGTTGGGAGCACCAGTGCTACACTTATTATAACCAGAGACTTAATATAATAAAGAGACTTGAGACTTGACTTGGACTCTAGCTCAGAGACTTGAGACTTGAATTGGACTCTAGCTCAAAGACTTGAGACTTGACTTGGACTCTAGCTCAGAGACTTGTGAGCATCTCTGGTATGTATACAGGAGTCATTAAGATCAGCCCTGCCAATGTGGATGCCTGTGTGAAGGCTACCTGTGTCCGGCACAACTTCCTGAGGAGGTCCACAAACAGCGCCAGGACGCCCATACCATCGGCTGGAGACAGAGAAGCTGCTGGCTTACAGGAGGTCACCCGAGTGGGCAGTAACAACGCCACACGGGAAGCCATCTGTGTCCGGGAGAATTTTATGAGCTATTTCTCCACAGAGGGAGCTGTCCCCTGGCAACCTGTGGCATAAGCCATGGCTTTTAACGGCTCTTTTAAGAGCCAACAAATAAAAAAAAAAAAAGCATGATTTCCATCAAGTGTGACAACACCCACTCTCCTCTGGTGAAAAACGTACACTCCATAATGTGCTTAAAGTGCTCTATTTTCACACATTAATTTTGTACTTAATGTACTACAAATTCTTCCTTATTACTTCTTAAGATAATCTTAAGAACATCTAACTGTACTCTTCTGTGATATTTGTGAGACACCACAAAAGAGAATGTCAGCCTCTCTTTTCTCTGAACTAAAATGTGCTAAAAATGTATTTAAAACATGTTTAACTACTCAAATTTAACTAAAGTTGGTAACTCAATAATTTTATTTTTAATAAAAAGATAGTATGTTAAAAGCAAATTTAAGTTCATATTCATGGTGTCTCAAAATAGCACAATACAGTACACAGTACACTTAGATGTTCTTAGGAATATCTTAAGAAGTTCTAAAGAAGAATGTTTTGTATATTAAGTATAAAATTAGTGTGTGAAAATAGAGCACTTTAAGTACATTATGGAAGTGTGTGTGTGTGTGTGTGTGTGTGTGTGTGTGTGTGTGTGTGTGTGTGCGTGCGTGCGTGCGTGCGTGCGTGCGTGCGTGTGTGTGTGTGTGTGTGTGTGTGTGTGTATGTGTGTACCTGGTATTCATCACTTTGTGGGGACCAAATGTCCCCACAAGGATAGGAATACCAGTAGATTTTGACCTTGTGGGGACATTTCTCAGGTCCCCATGAGGAAACAGGCTTATAAATCATGCACAATGAGTTTTTTTAAGGAAGTAAAAGTAAAAATCTCCTGTGAGGGCTAGGTTTAGGTGTAGGGTAGGTGTAGGGCGATAGAAAGTACGGTTTGTACAGTATAAAAACCATTACGCCTATGGAATGTCCCCATAAAACATGTAAACCCAACATGTGTGTGTGTGTGTGTGTGTGTGTGTGTGTGTGTGTGTGTGTGTGTGTGTGTGCGTGTGTGTGTGTGTGTGTGTGTGTGTGTGTGTGTGTGTGTGTGTGTGTGTGTGTGTGTGTAATGAAACATCCCATATCTCTTATGGAGAAAAGGTGGGAAGATGTATTTAACTTCCTCTCTTTGGGAACTTACCTATCCGGGTATAATAAGTCCCAAAAATTAAACCTTCGGAGGTACACTTCCAAATTCAAACTCAAGGGTGAGTATATGAGATACAGTACATGCAAATACAGCTTCTAAGACAGCATTTTAGTGATTGCAGTTCTTTAATAAATATTCACTGCAGAAGAAGATATTTTCTTTGGAAATAGAAAAGTCATCAAATCCAAAGAAAGTGCAAGGAAGATCTTTCGGAAATTTCTCCAATTGGGGGCAATTCGGGCATTCTAAGAACACGCACTGCTATAAGCTCCAGATTTTACGGAATGGGAATGTGTGTCGATATTGACAACATACTGGGTATGTGTTTGATTTATCCCCCCCCCCCCCCCCTCAGGTTTCAGGGACAAGTCTTAGGCCTAGTCTCACACTAAAATGTAAGTCTGAGCTTTTTCAGCTGAAATAAACTTGAACTAATCTTAAAATATAAGATTAATATATATCAGTGCCTTGATTTTGTCTCAGGATGCACACATTAATGTAATTTACTAAGGCACATTCATAAAAAGGATTTAAAAGTCCTAATTGAACTATGGCCTAATCCTATCTGTAAAAAAACAGGTCTATGTGTTTTAAATGGTTGTGTAGCTGTATAAATATTAACAGCTAGTTTCTTAAAGGTCTTAGAATGCAATGAATGCCAGAAGGTGGGAAAACCTTTGGTTGCTCCTCAACCATTAGAGTCTATTAAGGTAAATCTTTGCAGTGTTATCTTTATATTATACAACAGCTATTTAAAAAAAAAAAAGTAAAAGTAAATATATTGTTTTTACATTTATAGGTTTCTGCTGTCTGGGAGCTCATTGGGATTGATCTGACAGGACCTCTTCCAAAAACAGTCGATGGCTTCCAGTTCATTCTTACAGTAACTGACTACTTTTCGAAATGGGTTGAGGGTTTCCCGTTGAAAACGAAATCAGCAGCAGAAGTGGGACGCCTTCTTTGCTCTATTATAGACATGGCTGTCCCAAAAGAATCCCCTCTGACTAGGGAAGAGAATTCGTAAATGAAGTATTATGTAAATTATCATATAAAATCCCCTCAAAATTCGAAATGATAATCAAAAATATTATTAAAAACAAATATTCAAAAGTTTCAACGCTTCTGTGATTTTTCACTGTGAATGAGCCAAATGTGACCCCTAAATTAATAGGGCAAAAGGTTTATTTTACTTTAATTGTTGTATATTTCAGCTCAACAACAGCCTCTGTGACATGTTATCCATTGAGAGAAGTGTCACAGCTGCGTATCACCCACAAACAAATGGCCTGGACAAAAAAACTAACGACAACATAAAGCGGCAAGTTTTTTTTTTTTGGTTTACTTATGACACAGGCTTGTTTTGTTGCATTGCTGTCACATACCACTTCACTTTACTCAGGTAAAGGAACCCTGTTGCTTTTTAACCATGGATCATTGAAATTATTCACAAATAATTTATTTCTATTTAATTACTGTATACAGTATATTATATCTGTTTCATGCAGTGCTTTTTTACATCTTAGAGCTCTAAAAATTGGTCAATGAGAAGCAAAACAACTAGGATGTCTTTTGGATGCTACATTGTTTTCATAAAGGTCAAAGTTCCACACCATAACAAAGCACTCCCCTTTTCTTTTGATGTACGGAAGGGAGGCAGTTTTCACATCTGAGGTTCCTATTGATATGCCGGTAAGTTTTCTTCATATTCTTTACAAAATAATTGTAATTAAGCATTTTCTTAAGCTGTCAATGCTTCAGCACAGTATTTTCTTAAAGGGAGAGTTCACCCAAAAATGAAAATTACCCCATGCACCCAACTTCATATGTGCATTCCTGGGAGCAGATGATGTAGGACTGTCATGGGGAAGTGATGAGATCTGCGTCCAAATGCGGGGGAAGAGAATTTATTAAATAAACACAAATAAACAAACGAACAAACAAAAGGCCAACACGGCAGAACACGACTTGAATACAAAAACAAAGATAAACAAAACAGGAAACACGGTCTAGGAGCCAGGATAAGTAAGACAGAAACAAACCACACAGAAGACAATGCAGCCAGAATGAGTAGTGGGAAATGAGAGTTCTTATAGACCAAATAATTGTGAACAGGTGAGAGCTTTGATGAGTGCTAATGACAAGACAGGTGTTACAATCAGGGAAGTGCAGTGCAGGGAAGGGAAAACAGTGACCTCATGTGGCTGAGGGAAGCCCCACAGCCCAGATCATGACAGTACCCCCTCTCAAGGGAACGGCTTCCAGACGTTTCCAAAAACAAAATCAAAATCTGGAGGGAGGAGGAACGGTGGAAGGTGCATCAGGGGGAGGGATGGCGGGCCAGGCCCGGGCAGCCGAGGAACGTGAGTGGACACTGCTGCAAGAGGAACGTGAGCTGGCCTCGCCGGCAGTGGAACGTCCGCGGTCACCGCCGCGTCAGGAACAAAGAGCGCGGTCACCGCCGCGTCCGGAACGGAGATAGCAGTCACCTGCCGCGTCCACAACGGAGAGCGTGGTCACGGCCGCGTCATGAACAGAGATAGCGGTCACCGCCGCTTCAGGAACAGAGATAGCGATCACCGACGCTTTAGGAACAGAGATTGCGGTTACTTGTGCGTCAGGAACGGAGATAGCGGACGCCGCCGCGTCAGGAACAGAGATAGCGGTCACCGCCGCGCCAGGAACGGAGATAGCGGTCACCTGCCCCGTCTGCAACGGAGAGCACGTTCACGGCCACGTCAGGAACGGAGATAGCGGTCACCGCCGCGCCAGGAACGGAGATAGCGGTCACCTGCCCCGTCTGCAACGGAGAGCACGTTCACGGCCACGTCAGGAACGGAGATAGCGGTCACCTGCCGCGTCCGCAACGGAGAGCACGTTCACGGCCGCGTCAGGAACGGAGATAGCGATCACTGTCAGGAACAGAGATTGCGGTTACTTGTGCGTCAGGAACGGAGATAGCGATCACCGACGCTTTAGGAACAGAGATTGCGGTTACTTGTGCGTCAGGAACGGAGATAGCGGACGGCGCCGCTTTAGGAACAGAGATTGCGGTTACTTGTGCGTCAGGAACAGAGATAGCGGTCAGTGCCGCTTTGGGAACAGAGTGGGTGGACGCCGCCACAGCAACGTGAGCTGGCATGGCCGCCAGCAGAACATCCAAGCGACCATCCACCGACGCCAGAGAGGTGTAAACGGTTGCCATCCATTCCGGCATAGAGCCAGCGGTTACCAGCGCGTCAGGCACAGAGCGGGTGGGCGCTGCCCCCAAGCGGATCGGCCCGTGGATCTGTTAATTTTTCCGATCCCCAATCCAGCAATTTTTTCAATATCGGGGCCGATATTCGATCCTAATATCGGATCGGTGCACCCCTAGTTTAAGGGTGAATCAATCCTCTTTTTAGTTGTGATATGGTGTCTCAGTCTAAGTTATTCTCACACTGGTATATTTAGAAACCAAACAAATTAGAATATAATGCTAATAATAATTTTATATTATTATTCTTACGACAGTAATATTGGAATACAATTCTGTAAAATTAATGAAAATAAGTATTTCACAGGTATGTTATTTTAACTTATTCTACAGTAGGGAAATAACAGTACTTTTGTCGTAATTCCTACACTTTCAAGTAGGGCCTAAAACTTTTTGCCATATCTGCCATTTTAATCATGATACAAAGTTTTTTGGTGCTTTGAGAAAATTTTCCAGCCATAAATATTTTTCCTGCCATGAAACTGTTTTTGCATTTGCTGCTACTACAACAACTTAACATTTTTAATAAAAATACTACTAATAATAAATTGACACACGTTAACACACATGTAGCATGAGCAGGTTTTTTTTATTTTAATTTGATTTTATCATTTAAACATTTGAAGCAAAAACAGAATGGTCTGACTTTAGCATTGTGAACTTATTTGTTATTTACAGTGAAAGAATTGCAGTATTTAGTTATTATACTTTTATAAATAATTGTAGCCGCATTTAAAAAAATATTTTGACACGAAAATTTTTATATTTTTCTGTTAATCTATTAAAGTCTTCTGAGAAGTTATATTTCTCTCCCATTCGAAAATGAATCCTTCATTCATGAGGAATTTATCACAAACTTTGCTGCTTGTACAGGGTATATGGCCATTAGCAGGACAAAAAAACAAAACTTTTATTCAAATACTGAATAAATTATATGTAACCTAGGAGTGTGCAATAGCCCTTCCTTGATAATCATTAAAAACGTGTCACTTCAGTTAATCGTAAAAGTCTTTTTATAATCAATGAACCGCTTATTTACAGTGAGAGGACAGGCAAGTGTACAGGGAAATAATATGGTGTTTAGAAGTGAGTGAATTCAGAACGCAATGGCCAATCACAGGTGTTCAAAATCAACAAATATGTCTATGATTGACTACATTGCTCAGCGCTACGAAAACATGTTGTCTTTTGGCGATTTCCAGAGCACAAACACAAATACGCCCTGGAGACTTTACCAAATTGGTTTAGCCAATATCTTACTATTACAGTTTTAGCTGAGGGTGCTTTTGACTGCGTGAGAGCATGTGAAAAGTGTCAACTGCATCAGTCTCATACTAAATGCGTGAGAGTTGGCAGCCCTGCTTCATGAAACCAATGACATCTGAAATGTTTTCTCAGTCAAAATCTATGTGAATTATGTACCCTAAAACACAATTGAAAAAATTAATTGAAAGAACTGTCAGTATGTGCAAGTAATGTACTACAAGCCACTTCAATAAGAAGAGATCAATTGGAAATAAAGAACAATATTTAAGTTTAAGTTTATTTATACTATGGGTTGTGAGAGGGATTATCAGCAAACAAGAGGGTTATTTAGCCAAAGGTGATATAATTTTCCTTCAAATTGCCCACCCAAACCATCCAGTTTAAAGGGTTAGTTATCCCCCCAAAAAAATTCCTGTCATTAATTACTAACCCTTATGACCCATAAGACCATAGTTCATCTTTGGAACACAGATTTAGATATTTTTGATGAAATCTGAGAGCTTTCTGACCCTCCACAGACAACAATGCAACTGAAATGTTCCCACTTCACATTGCACATTTGGTCAAACGGAATTTACCCCTCAACAGACAGTAAAAGATAAGACAGACATACTGTACAAAATGTACATGTATTTTCTTATGTTTCAAGGTGCATTTACACATTCAGAAACAGTGAAGTTGCTACAGTTATGAATTAAAGCCACTGTTCGTAGGGAATGCAGATGATTACTGCGTGGTGTGCTCCTTGCTTGAAAAATATGCAGATCAGAGCATGATTGAAATGGTAAAGTATAACATAAAAATGTTTCTATTTACAGTTTTTCTAATAGATTTGACACATTTCTCAAAACTCAGGTCACTGTCTTCAAAACAGTTAACACAGCGAACTGAACACTTTGTGATTGTACGTTTTCACTCATTTCATACAAATTACAAATCATGCACATCATTTTCTCAAAACAATGTACACAAAACTCAAATATTTTTACAATAGTTTGTACAACCAACCAGTAATTTAAAATATGTTACATTTTTACACAAATCACAAACATTTATGTACCATGGCCCAAACACAACAAACAAAATTCTGTAATTTGTCATTCGATCAAATGAACATGGTATATTTTTGATTGAGCCTAAACTAATAAGTATTGGAATACTTATACAGACAACACAGGAAACGCAGTTTTCCTTATATTATTATATTATATTATTCAGTTTTATATGTATTATGCTGCTGTCTGCAATCAACTCACAGGAGAAAAGTGTCAAATTGATTTAGAAAACCTGTAGCATACATATATATGCACAAACTCTTTGTGGAATTTTATGCATCTAATGCTTCTTTTTATTATATGTAATTTGATTTTATTTATTTTTTTGTCTTGTAGGTGCAGTGTGATTTGTGTGGTAGGTGTGCCCAATATAAAAAACATAGCTGCAATACATACACATGCAAAAAGTGTGAGAGTGCCCAAAAGGCCAGTGTGAAGTGTGTGTAACACGTAGAATTTTATGACAGAAAATTATGTCATTAGAATGTTCTATGTTCATGGAAATTATTAAAAATGATTGTTCAAATATCAAAACGTGCTACCCCTGATATGTTAATGATCCTATGACAGAATACACTGCTCCTGACATCTTAAAGATATTACAGAACATATCAACATGCTCCTCATATTTATACAGTGCATATTCAAGGAGTAATGGTGTAAAACAAGGTGAGTTTGCACTGGGAGCTTTATTTGATGGCGTGCACTAGAGGTGGGAAAAAAAATCGATATTGCAATATATTGTTGTGCTCTCTGTCGCAATAAATAATCGATACACTAACGGCCAATATCGATATTTTATTACAACACAAATGATTAATTTACCCGTCGTCAGTGTCACTGTCACTACCCAATATCTACCATTCTGTTTGCGGGGGGCGCTGTTCGAGTAAATAGGGGTAAAGTGGCGGAAGCAGCGGCCAGTGAAGAACACAAGTTCTCTTACGAGAGGTCTCTCGTACTGCGTAAGCTAAGCTTACGCTTGGGGAAAATCCTTTCCGCGAGAGATATTGAAGCCAAAAAATTATCCTTAATTTTGTATTAATGTAAAACGCGTTGCCGCAGTGAGCAGACATAGGCGAGGCGTATTGCTTGCCTATTGGCTGCTCTGCAGCAACTGCAGCACCTATCGAGCGAGGCTTGGCGCGAAACCAGCTCCAATGAGAGCCTTTCGCGCCTAATACGTCATCTCCCGCCGAAAGTGGCGTGATCCAAGCCTATAAATATCGCTCGAAGGTAGCTACACTCTGATTTTTTCATCCTTCAAGCGAAGCTCACGCATCGCTGGAGCCGGAGAAGAAGCCGCCGTCGACTGCAAGCATCTCAGCGGGACGAGCCATTGGAACTGCTGGCCACGCCGCCTTCCGTGCCTTCCTGCTGCGCTTTCCGGCGCCTATATCCTTTATAATCCTTTATAATCTACAGTGTGTGTCGCCGCTGCGATACACACTGTTTCTCTAAGAGAGCAAAGTGTCTTTTTAAAGATGCTTTCATACGGCTCGTGCAGATGCCAATGGCGACTCTGAGGACTTGCCTTGCCTTCTTCACTGAGACTGCTCCCCCGCCCGCGCGGTGTCGCGCCGTAAAAAGCGCTGTGCCCAGCGGGCCCCGGACCCTTCCTCCAGCCGACAAAGCTCGCCGGTTCGCCCGCCTGCTTCATCGACCTCGTCAGCCTCTGTTCCGGACGTAAAGCGGCCGCTGTATGCCACCGCTTCCATCGACGCCGCTGGCGAGGGGGGCCATGAAGGAGGAAGAGGATTTCCGTTTCCCGCCAAAGCGGGAACGCGCATGCTGCTCAGAAGAGGCGATAGCAGCCCACTTATGTCTGCCCTCCGCTGGACGGCGTGCTAAGTCGGCCCTCCCCTCTAAAGCTTGCCGTCAGACGTCAAACCTGCTTCGCCGCGCTCTCGCCGCCGCCTAGCCGCGTCAGCGCTGCGTAACATGGTCTCTCACCGTTGCTGAGAGGCACCCGTGGTTAACGCTTTCTGACGTTTTTCTCGTCTGGCCGCCGCCCCGCCAGACGCGGCCCGCGGCCCAGGATTGAGTTGAAACCTGAGCCTCCGAAATCGTCCTAGCATCTGGGAAAACGACAGTGTACGAGTCCCGCGGTTGCCGGACCCCCACCAAAGTTATTCGCTCGTCCAGTTCCAGGAAATGTGACTGTTCCAGTGTTTTCTGCAGCCAACAAACCGGCTCCGTCGCCCGTTTGCCTGCACACAAAAGTCGTTCCCACGGCTACACAGATATACCCCCAATAAAGTGTATTATCTGGTGTCCCGGCCACGGCCGATGGTGTTTCATGTGTCGTATGAATATGCCCACTAACCAGTGCTCATCTCTACACACAAACACACAGCGCACATAAAATCGACTCAGATCGATTGCGCGTCACACGTGGTAAATGTGCCCGCTTCACAATGCCCACAGACACCACATTATGCACTGTTGGTTTCTGTAAAAACGAAACCAACAGTGCATTAACTCTATGCTTTGGGATGTTAAATGTGCCCGCTTCACACAGTGCTCACAGACACCTCATTATGCACGTCAACCGGTTTCTGTAAAAACGAAACCAGGAGTGCGTTCGCTCTATGCAGGCGAACGCTGTTTGGAGTGTTGAACGCCGGTGCGCGAGTCCCGCGGCTGCCAGACTCCCACCGAAAGTATTCGCTCGCTCAGCTCCAAGAAATGTGGCTGTTCCAGCGTTATCCGCAGTCATCAAGCCGGCGCTGCAGCCTGCTTGTCTGCAGTCAAGAGCCGTTCTCACGGCTACCCAATTAAATCCTCAAAGGAGTGTATTTTCGGGTGTTCCGGCCATAGCCGAAGGTGTTTTGTGTGTAGCTCGCATGCACATACACATGAGCACATCCTGTCATACAAAACCCGCGCACATAAAGTCGACCCGAATCGGCTGCGCTTCACATGTGATAAATTCAGGCAGGTCTTACGGTTTCTGTAAAAACGAACCGGACGACGCCTCGTCTACACGGCTAAAGGCTGCGCTGAGTGTGTTGAATGTGCCCGTTACTACGCAACCACATATACACACAAAGATAGCAGTCCCCGCGGTCAGTGTACCCCGAGCCTCGAATGTCACAGTCACTCGTGCGTCACAACGCACCGAAGCGACTCCGTTATTGACAGATCGGAGCGCGCTTCGCACCTACCCCCTTGCGTTACAGGTAAATGCATGGGAAAAGCTCCCAGGGGTTTCACAATGGGTGCTGGACATTATTAAAGGAGGCTATTCGCTACAGTTTCACCGACTTCGCCTGTGTTATATGTGCCCACCTCAGTGCCACACATATTACATCAGGCAGGTCTTACGGTTTCTGTAAACCGGACGACGCCCAGTCTACGCGGCTTAAAGCTGCATCGAGTGTGTTAAATGTGCCGTTACCACGCAACCACACATACACACAGAGAAAGCAGTCCCCGCGGTCAGCGTACCCCGAGCCTTGCATGTCACAGACACCGAAGCGGCTCCGTTAGTAACAGATCGGAGCGCGCTTCGCACCCACCCCCTCGCATTACATGATAGATGCATGGGAAAAACTCCCAGGGGTCTCAAAATGGGTGCTGGACATTATAAAGAGAGGCTATTCGCTCCAGTTTCGACGACGCCCTCGCCGTTACACGGCGCGCGTCGAGACCACGATAAAGGCAGATGCAGCACACCTGCTACGAGCCGAAGTGACCACTAGATCTAAGGCAACTGAACAAAGCGCTATAGTGAAGCGAAAGTTCAGAATGCTCACAACCAAGAAAATCCTCGCACAAGTGTGCCGAGGAGACTGGTTTGTGTCAGTGGATCTGAAAGACGCGTATTTTCAAATACAGATAGCGTCGCGTCACAGGCGATTTTTGAGATTCGCCTTCGAGGGCCAAGCTTATCAGTACACAGTCCTGCCATTCGGTTTGTCCTTAGCACCCCGTACATTTACAAAGTGCATGGACGCAGCGCTCGCCCCGCTCAGACAGAAAGGCGTGCGAATACTGAATTATTGGGACGATTGGCTGATTTTAGCGCAATCTCACTCAATGCTCAGGGAACACACGTCCATGTTACTCGATCACCTCGAGAACTTGGGTTTGAAAGTCAATTGGGAGAAAAGCTCGCTGAACCCCAGCCAGAATATCTCCTTCCTGGGCATAGAAGTGGACTCGCTGGCAATGACAGCGAAGCTTTCGTCAGTGCGCGCGCTGAACGTTCAGAGCGCAGTGAGCGCGCTCTGCCGCAGCAAGTCTGCCCCGCTCAAGACCTTTCAAAGAGTGTTAGGTCTTATGGCCTCAGCATCATCAGTTCTACAGTTAGGGATGCTCTGCATGCGCCCACTGCAGTTCTGGCTGAGAGCGCGAGTGCCGCGCCGAGCGTGGGCGTCCGGTCGACTCCGTCTCACGATCAATCAGAGATGCGTTACAGCCCTGATGCCGTGGAGAACAGCCGGCTGGTACCAAACAGGTGTCACTCTAGAGAGACCCTCGAAGGTGAAAGTAGTGTCCACGGACGCGTCCACCTCGGGA
Source organism: Garra rufa (assembly GCF_049309525.1). Taxonomy (NCBI): domain Eukaryota; kingdom Metazoa; phylum Chordata; class Actinopteri; order Cypriniformes; family Cyprinidae; genus Garra; species Garra rufa. The sequence goes on from NC_133362.1 coordinate 66,051,292, forward strand.
TGGGGAGCGCTGCTAGACGGCAGACCGTCGTTCGGCCAGTGGTCAGAACGCGAGAAATCGCTGCATATCAACTGCCTCGAAATGATGGCAGTGGAGAATGCGCTGACATATTTTCTTCCCTTATTGAAGGGAAGTCATGTATTAGTCCGCTCTGACAACATATCGGTAGTGGCTTACATAAATCGCCAGGGCGGTCTCAGGTCCAGAAAGCTACATGCACTTGCAGAACGCCTTCTGGTATGGGCTCATCGCAACCTGTGCTCGCTGAGGGCAGCGCACGTGCGGGGGACCCTAAATGTAGGACCAGACAGACTGTCCAGGAACAATGTTCCGGCGGGCGAATGGTCGCTGCACCCTCAGACGGTGCAGCTATTATGGAAAACATTCGGCAGAGCGGAGATAGATCTATTTGCATCTCAGGACAACGCTCATTGTCTAGAATTCTTTTCCAAAGCCAAGGACGCGCTAGCCCATGCGTGGCCCCGCCGTCCTCTTTATGCTTTTCCCCCAGTCTCTCTCCTACCTCAGGTGATAGAGAGGGTGAAGGAGGAAGGGTGTGCAATACTGCTAATAGCGCCGTTTTGGGGGAACCAGCCTTGGTTCCCAGCGCTGATGCAGATGACGAGCATCGCACCGTGGCCAATACCTGTGAGGAGAGACCTCCTCTCGCAGGCGGGCGGCGCGATTTGGCACCCTCACCCCGAGCTGTGGTCCCTTCATGTATGGGTCACCAGGGAATATATGATGAACTCCCCACAGGAGTGATATCAACGATCACACAGGCTAGGGCGCCATCTACTAGACGGCTCTATGCCTCGAAGTGGTCGATATTTGCGGACTGGTGCACAGCCCGCGGATCCTCACCCACAGACTGTGGAGTGACAGATGTACTTTCCTTCCTACAAGAGCTGCTGGACAAGGGCAGGTCCCCGTTTAGTTTATGTGGCGGCCATAGCAGCGTTCTCGATGACAACGCTAGGTCAGTCAATAGGGAGGAATGATTTAATCATACGCTTCCTTAGGGGAGCTAAGAGATTAAATCCACCCAGACCGCCTTCAGTCCCAACTTGGGACCTTTCTGTGGTGCTGGACGCTATGAAGGGCGGACCATTCGAACCACTACAGGCGGCTGAATTAAAATATCTGTCTCTTAAGGCTATATTCCTCCTAGCGCTCGCTTCAGTGAAGCGCGTAGGAGATTTGCACGCGCTCTCCGTGGGCGCGACAGGCATGGAGTTTGAACCTAACGACTCTAAAGTTATACTCAAACCCAAGCATGGATATGTGCCAAAGTCTATTAACACACCGTTTAGAGCACAGGTCATCGCACTGTCTGCTCTGCCGGTTGGGGATGAAGAGGCTGACGCGAGACTCTTATGTCCAGTGAGAGCGCTAAGAGTCTATGTGTCTCGCACGTCTGCTTTTAGACAGACAGAACAGCTGTTCGTCTCGTTTTACGGGCATTCTAAAGGAATGGCTGCGTCAAAACAGACTTTATCCAGATGGATAGTGGATGCTATTGCACTGGCGTACGAGTCCAAGGGCATGCGATGCCCGCTGGGTGTCAGAGCACATTCCACGAGGGGCGTGGCCTCGTCGTGGGCTTGGTCGAGTGGAATTAACTTGCAAGACATTTGTACGGCGGCAGGCTGGGCCTCTCCGTCTACATTCATAAGATTCTACAACTTGGAGGTTCCCGCCCTACAGGCCAAGTTGCTATCGGTCTAGATATTAACAGATATCTAGACCCATGTTCCAAGTTTATCCAGGTCGTTTACCTGCCCGGATATACCAGGAGCCAGTGTTTATAGGGTCCTAATCCCCTTATATGTTCAAGCACGTTCAAACACTATATGAACCCCGGGCTATTCGCCCTCGGGTCTATGGTATCAGATCTTGGCATGCACGGCGTTTTACATGGGGTCCCCAAGCGTAAGCTTAGCTTACGCAGTACGAGAGACCTCTCGTAAGAGAACGTACTCGGTTACTAACGTAACCTCGGTTCTCTCAGAGAGGGAACGAGTACTGCGTACCTTGCCGTGCAAGCGCGTGCTCTGGGCGCTTTTATGATGAAAAAACCAGAGTGTAGCTACCTTCGAGCGATATTTATAGGCTTGGATCACGCCACTTTCGGCGGGAGATGACGTATTAGGCGCGAAAGGCTCTCATTGGAGCTGGTTTCGCGCCAAGCCTCGCTCGATAGGTGCTGCAGTTGCTGCAGAGCAGCCAATAGGCAAGCAATACGCCTCGCCTATGTCTGCTCACTGCGGCAACGCGTTTTACATTAATACAAAATTAAGGATAATTTTTTGGCTTCAATATCTCTCGCGGAAAGGATTTTCCCCAAGCGTAAGCTTAGCTTACGCAGTACTCGTTCCCTCTCTGAGAGAACCGAGGTTACGTTAGTAACCGAGTACGTTATCTTACAACATCAGAGAAGAAGCGCAGAAAAAAGAGAAGTGAGAAGAATGGCGGAAGATAACGAAAAACAAATCAAAGACGCACCCGCTAGTTGAGCATGCTGATCAGTTACGCCTGTTTCACACATACTCCGTCTGCAGTGCGTATGCGTTGAGTATTTTTTTCCGCACCCATGTTAACGGATTAGAGCGTTCACACTGCACGCGGTTACTGTGCAAGTGCATTGAATAATACGTTGTTTATTATACGTTGAGTTTAAACGTGAATATATCTAGAATTGTATTAGTGTACTGTGATAAAAGAGTATCACAATGCTGAAAAAGCACGTTTGTATTTGAAATCAAAATAACGGATAAATGGTGTGTTTGTGGTAAACAGCCGCGGATCAGGAACGGACTGCAAACGTGTCCTGTGTGAAAGCAAAACGAGTCCGTGCTGCTTCTGCATCGCACACGTAACGCACACGGACTGCATACACACTGCAGACGGAGTATGTGTGAAACAGGCGTTAGTGTTCCTCAAGAAGAATATGCCTTGATGAGACCACTGTCCAGGTTAACATAAAGCACTTTACAGTAACTTACTACTGACGTTTTCAGTATCACGGTTTACACATGTTAGTTAATGTTCATGTTTTTTTAATGTTCAGGCACTTTTATCTGTCTAGCTGTACAGTGTTTACATTTAAGACCAGGAGGCAGTGAGTTATTATGCAAATGCATATTTCTTTGCACAGTGTTGGAAATGTTGGCATTAATAAATGCATAAGATTTCCTTATTATGGGTATTTTTTTCTTCTTCAGTCACATATATCGTGATATATCGTTGATGAAATTTCTTCCAATATATTGAATATCGTAGATATCGTGAATCGTGATATTATCGATATCGTGGGCCACATATCGCCACAGAATTGAATCGTGAGTTACCTGTATCATCCCACCCCTAGCGTGCACGTACCTCTGCGTGAGCGGTGAGTGCATGGTGAGCGGGAAGTGGGGAGACGGGGTGGTATTTCCCTCACAGAGATCACGGACCGAGGGCACCAAGATCGGACCGAAAGGGTACTTTAGCTCGAACTCCCCCGATATGTGCTACGGTAGCATTTTTTGACATTACATCACCAGTAAATACTAAACTGCAACAAATATATTGTCCTGTCCTCATTTACCCCAAAAGCAAAATAAAAATAAGCTCCCTGACAGTGTTTCAATGATTTTTCAAAAGAGGAATAAATACACAAACAATATAACAAGACACTGATTACAGTAGTCCAAATAGTGATAGATCAAATTTGCCATCACACCCTCTTTGTAACAGTTACACAGCAGCATTAACTAGTTTAATGTGAATTTAATGGTAAGGTACAAATATTTTAGTGTTTTAAATGTGCATACATTTTTTTTAAATATTCCCAGATTTATGATGTTAATAACTTTAGACAAGCATCATTATTTCTTGAGTACAAAATTATATTCTATATACAACATTTCTATTATGTGTTTGTGATTCTAGAGAGCAGTGCACCAATGGGACTTTTATTTTGGTCTGATGATGTGACGTCATAAAGCTTCGCCCCGCTCCTCATCTGTTGTGATTTACCTGAAGAAAGGTTTGTGGTTTTAAAGTTTTTAAATCAATGCAAACTATTACATCAATTAAAGAATTTGCAAGCTGTGTAAAATAAATGCATCATTATTAAATATAACGTTGTAATGCTTTATTTAGTGTTACTTGAAGATTAGCCTTACGTAACATATAATGTGCGTCTCATTTCGCTCTCTATATTATGAATCAATCGCGTGATGATAAGAAGTGATGAGGGGAACTGAGAATCCGAATCATTTGAATCAAATCATTTGTGAAATGATTCAGTGATTCGATTCAGCGGCAAACAACAACAAACACAAACGAGTGAATCACAACCTAGAATGATTTCATTAAAGTGTAATATATTAGATGTGATAAACAAATAATTGAATACCAGCTATTAATTAAAAATAGCCTGCCTAAATATGAACCTTCTGGGTAATTTGTATGTTTTATAAATTTTATATAGAAGTCCGTTAACTGTCTGACTCTTACTAGTGCACTGACTACTGAACTAGGAGCTGATTGAGACGCACCCAGAGATTTAGTTTGCATTGATTTTTCTTTCTATTAATTATTCTCACCTTAAACAGGACAAAGTTTTTAAACGCACAGAAAAAACTCCTGGAGAATCAACAGAGATCCATGTCACACATTATTAGGAAGATGGCATTTATTAAAGAGAAGAGTGAAGACATGAAGATTGAAGCCTCATTGAAACATGAAGATACTGAGGAACAAACAAAGATGGTATTTATTAAAGAGGAGAGTGAAGACATGAGGATTGAAGAAGTATTTGGAGTCAAACAAGAAGATGCTGAGGAACAAACAGGTTGGTTTTTATTCTTAAAGCTGAACTCATTGCAAAATGAATATAAAGAATATTTATTAATAATGTCACACAGGTGTAGAAATGTTTTAAGTGCTACTGAGAAAATCCTGCTTTCACACTGGCCATTTGTTATCATGACATCAGGCATTTAAGTTGTAGCGTTAATCTGGAATAACACTCATAAAAGACTATACAAATGTAGCAAACATTTTCATACAGTTCTTTGCATGCAATTCTTCTAAGATCAGTTCATTTACCTTTTTTTGTAGACCAAGACAATGTAGGATATACAGAAAAACAGTACAACATTAAAGAAAACAGTGCTGTAAATATAAAGCAAGTCTGACAATAAAACAAACACAAAAAATAAGCTAAAACAAAAACATTAACATTTAAGTTAAATTCTGATGTAAATATGTGAGGTTTAAGATACACCTTTTTTATAAAGTTAAAAAATAAGGAGGACCATTAGGAAAAGAAGAATAAGATGTATAAATATATCACTGGTTAAAGAGAGGAAAAGAAGAAAATAATTAAATATCAATATAATCAAGTAAATACAAAGATGAAAACAGTGCGTTCAGGAGGCATAGGTCAAACTTACACCAAGGTACTCTATTTTAACATGAGAACGGCAAAAACCAGTGGTTCTCAAACTGGGGTATGGGAGGGGATGGAGGGGTACGAAAAACAAAAGGCTGAGCTTTGGCATTTATTTAATTCTACCCCAAATTAAGGTTAAGGTGATGAGTAGGCATAAATCAGGTTGTTGTGTTTCCCATGCATTGATTTATTTGTGGCGACTCAAATATCATATATCATGACTACAATATCAAAACTGACCACAACAAATAGATTTTCCAAAAGGTTTTTTACAGGGTAAAAAACAAACTTTTTTACAGATTTTTTTGTGAAAAAAGTATACACAGTAGAGATCTGAAATTTTGCATATGATCTATTGGGTATATTACCCATCACATAGATTTATTTTTTCAGACAAATCTGAGGAGGTCAGGTGGGGAACTTTTCCAGAATTTGATGATTCCAGTTGGAATGACCCATTTGAGACACCCTTAATAAGTAAAGGTTTCTCAAATGACATGCAACACCTCTTACAGTTGCTTAATACAGCAGTCCTCGTGCCCCAAGGCTCTGCATATTTTGTGTGTACCTCTTATCACATTTAACATTTGTTCCATATGAACGTAAGTGCCCTGCAAAGTGGACTTCATAGGATATTCCGCGATGATTCCAGTTCGAAGCAACCAAATACGTTTCATTTAAAGGTCATTAAAGCGTGCAAGACATAAATTTAAATTGTATTTATTTATACAGGTCCTTTTCCAAAAATTTGGATATTGTGATAAAGTTCATTATTTTCTGTAATGTACTGATAAACATTAGACTTTCATATATTTTAGATTAATTACACACAAGTTAGGAATTTTGGGTTTTCATGAGCTGTATGCCCAAAATCATCAATATTAAAACAATAAAAGGCTTGAACTACTTCAGTTAATGTGTAATGAATCTAAAATATATGAAAGGCTAATGTTTATCAGTACATTACAGAAAATAATGAACTTTATCACAATATGCTAATTTTTGGAAAAGGAGCCGTAGATGTCACACTTCACACTTCTCTACTAAGATTTGTCTGTGTTTGAAGACGCTGGCTTAGTTGATATAGGATGTAGTTGTGTGTTAGTTTTTGACACTTTCACATCTTTGAATGTTTTGATGTCTGTTGTTGTGTCATTAAACTGGGGTTAACTTTTACTTGTCTTTTTTCATCTTAGATCTGATGGCCCTGAAAGAGGAGAGTGAAGTACTGAATGAAATGGAAGAGAAAAATCATGATTTCATAAATGGAGAAAAATCTTTTAGTCGTTCACAGACTGAAACGACTTCCTCAAGAAAAAAGACTAGAAAGACAGGAAGAAGTTATTTCACCTGCCAACAGTGTGGAAAATCTTTCAATCAAAGAGATAGTATTAAAAGACACATGAGAGTTCACACAGGAGAGAAACCTTACACCTGCCAACAGTGTGGAAAGAGTTTCACTCAACCTGGACACCTTGGAGTCCACATGAGTGTTCACACTGGAGAGAAACCTTATTTCTGCGTACAGTGTGGAAAGATTTTTACTCTAAAAGGAAGCCTTACCAGACATATGAAAATTCACGAACAGCCTTATATGTGTGATCAGTGTGGAAAGAGTTTTGATCAACATGAAAACCTTGAAGTCCATAAGAGAGCTCATAAAGTGAGTCCTTACACATGCTCTGAGTGTGGAAAGAGTTTTAGTCAAAAACGGTGCTTTGAAGACCACATGAGAATCCACTCCGGAGAGCAACCCTACACATGCCCTCACTGCGGAAAGAGGTTTATTTATAAAATAAACTTTCAAGACCACATTAGAATTCACACAGGAGAGAAGCCTTTCACCTGCCAGCAATGTGGAAAGAGTTTTACTCAATCTGGAAAGCTTGGAGTACACATGAGAGTTCACACTGGAGAGAAACCTTACACCTGCCAGCAATGTGGAAGAAGTTTCAGCCAAAAAGGAAACCTTAACAGCCACCTGAGAGTTCACTCTGGGGAAAAGTCAGCTACATGTGATCACTCCCTTGCAAAAACTAACAATGTTTTTTTCATTGTAACCATGGTTTAACTATGGTTTTAGTAATAAAACCATATTAACTACAAAATAAATCATGGTTCTGCCACAGGAAAACTATAGTTTTGTGGTAAAACCATAGTAACTACAAAAGAACTATGGTTTTACTACAGTATTGACAGTGAAACCATAGCAATGATTGAATGAACCATCTATAGCATAACTGTTAAAATTAAATATTGATGTACTTTAATATGTGTGCTAATACTTACCTGGAAGAAACAATTAAGCATGAATTTATAAACAAAAAAAAATAAATAAATAAAAAATACATACATATAAGAGTGGCATTAGCTGCTCTTCCTCTTTCACATCTGAATTGTTTTGTTTTACTGGGGATTGAGTTGGTCTTGCAGACCCATATCCTTTTAATAATTTCCCAAACAGACAAAAAAAATACATACACATAAACAGTGTTTGATACCTTTAATTAAGCATGATTTTGAAAAGGGAATGAAAATATAAATAAATAAATACAAATATAAAAGAATGGCTTTAGCTGCTCTTCTTCTTTAAAATCTGAATTGTTTTGCTTCCTGGGGATTGAGTTGGTCTGGCAGGGCTTTTTTTTAACCACTATGCTTTTTTTAGTTCTGTATTTTTATGATGTTTTTGCAACCTGGTCATTTGGCAATACATATTCATAATTTACCTAAGCAATAACAATATGTATACAGTTGTAAGTTCACATGAAGTGCTATTTGGGACAGGACCCACGTCTCCTATAGATCACAGCACCTCACAGCAGACAACATCAAAGCAACAATACACATTTACCACGCGGGGGCCGGCCGTGAATAGTTGTAATTCACTGACAGCCAATCAGATTGTAGCATTTTTGCCAGCTGTCCTTGGTGCTGAATTTTACTGTCCCTGTCCATGGTACTGAAATGCTGCACTAGTTATTCAAAATTTTACATGAGAGGTATGTTAAAATCTACATCAGTTCAGCCTGAAATGTGTATATATTTTTCTGTATAGAGAATGACCATAAAGTATGTAATATCAGTATAATATGTTGCATTATGGGGGCAGCCGTGGCCTAATGGTTAGAGAGTTGGACTTGTAATCCAAAGGTTGCAGGTTTGATTCTCAGGTCCGGCAGGGTGGGGGGGAGTGAATGTACAGCACTCTCTCCACCCTCAATACCACGGCTGAGGTGAGTCCCTTGAGCACTGATCCCCCAACTGCTCCCCGGGCGCCGCAGCAATGGCTGCCCACTGCTCCGGGTGTGTGTTCACGGTGTGTGTGTGTTCACTACTGTGTGTGTGCACTTGGATGGGTTAAATGCAGAGCACAAATTCCTAGTATGGGTCACCTCACTTCCTTTCCTTTCCTTTCCTTTCCATTCAAAAATGTATCTACAAAATAAACAATTTCACCCACTATTCTAATTGATGATGAGCCAAATAGTGTTTGAAGATTAAATCAGGTGAGACAAGTTCTTTACTTAAAATCAATGTTTTATTAAATTGACTCAAACATGCCTTCAGTGGAATTTAGAGAGTCCTAAAACAAGTGTAAACAAAAAAAGAAGAAAAAAAAAAACACAAGTATAACCAAGGAAATTATAGCTGCTGCAAAGCAATGGGAATGGACAAAAAGAACAAGGTCAATTAGATATATGTACACAAGCAAATAACAATCAGTTAGATTAATAAGTACACATTTTACAAACAGTTGCAATTTACCAGAATATGCTCCATTTAGGTCTTATGTGCTAGAATGGATGTTAAGGACAAAAACAATGATCAATTAAAATGTAACTGAAAGGAATGGATGGAGCAACAGAATGGTGCAACATGAAAATAATGGATGATTACAATTAGAATTTCTATTTTCTATTTCTATTTCTGGGCAGTAAATGTATTTTCCTGCCACTCCAGGGATGGCCGTATGGATGTGTTGGCTGTTTGGTCCCTGTTTAAGGACTATGTGGCAGAATCTGCACAGGCGGTCTGCTCGAGAACAGCTCCAGTTGCTCATGTCATGGTCATGCTTAGGCAGAAGAACAAGAACGGGTGGCTGAGCTGAGGGAACTAGGAATTAAAAAGAAGTTTAAGATTTAAGAAAGACAAAAAAAAAATGGACAGGGTAAAAATAATTAATTACATGGTTAATATAAATTGCAGAGTTAATATGGAAATGATGGAAATAAATAAAATGACTAAAGCAGAGTTAAGACAACATCTTAGTGTCAGAGAAGTTTACAAAATGGAGGGGTTGTCTACATGTTGTTCATTCTTACCATTTTCACCACTGTCCTCAAAGGCAAGTGCTTTGTGTGAAGCGGTGCCAGCAGCACTTGTGCAGAGTTCTGAAACAAAGGACAGTCTTTATGTTTTGCATTTGAACAGGTTATTAGCATCATAGTACGATGACAAATTTTGGTTGTGTTTGTGATAACGATACTAAACTAAATCTGACAGGGTTTCTGCTGGTCTCATCAAATCAAATGTAATACTTTTTATAATGCATTAAATTTTTTTACTGCCACGCACGACCCATATATAAATATTTAACATAAATATATAATAAAAAGGTGATTCTTAACTTATAGGTACTTTTTTTGTTCTTTGGTCATTTTTTTTTTTTTTGACAAATTCCTCTTCCTTTGTTAAGCTAAAATTAAAACCACCTTAAATTTTTTTTTACTACTTTACTATTATGATTTTTCCATACTTTTCAACCTCCTTTTAGGTCTCCTTGTTGCACACCCAGACTTTTAAACTTCAACAATGAAAATACAGTTTATAAATATTACTTATCTGGTAACTATTAATGTACCTGAATTAAGTAAGGGATAATGTACAGGCAGCCGGTAGTTATCGCAGAAATAAGCCCCGACAGTGTGATCAGGACCCGACGCGAAGCGGAGGGTCTTGTATCACACTGAAGGGGCTTATTTCGCGATAACTACCGGCTGCCTGTACATTATCCCGCTTATTACACGGCTACTTGCCACATAAGGAAGAAAACTGGACATGAATATGAATTTGAAATCTTTTATTGGCATATTTGTTTTAAATTAACATTTTTATCCTTCCGCGAAACGATATAGTACCACGTGACTAACCTTCAAACTATGTACGTTAGTAAGACAATTTAAATAGATTAATGTCGAAATTTTCCATTGTTAATTGTGGTTGTCCAGTGTTTGTCACAAGATGGCGCCAAACGGTAATATTTGTTGGCACGGAGGGATTTTAAACATACAAGTAGTACCGGCTATGCGTTATTACTTTGGAGCGGTGATTATTTGAAAAGAACGAACCTGCAAATGTCTCAACTGGCCAATCAGAATCAAGCATTCCAAAGAGCCGTGTAATAAGCACTAATAAAATAATAATAATATTATCTCTCACTGAAAAATAATATGTTTCAATCCAGTCATGTTCCAGCATTGGTATGAAGCTTCCCTACAATTACGTTAATTTCATGTCATTTCCACCAACACACACATTTTTTTAAATATTTCAAAAGGTCTCATCACTCATTAAACATTCATCCACAATTTATGAGATCATGCTCTACTTAATATTAAAATTCAATATTCATTATCTAATAAGATCTTACCCAAACTAATGTTTAGTTTCAGAGTGTGACAGGTGTACAGTTCATGATTTGGACCTTAGGGCAGTTAATTTGTCTCGTTGACAACTGTATAAATATTTTACAATCTGAAAAATAATGGTAAAACTAGTTACAAAAATGATCTTAAGACAATTCCTGAGTGACATAAGTTATTCTGTTTTTAAACAACAGCTGTATATTGTGATGTGGTGGAAATTACAGTTGTTCATTGCAAAAAAAATTGTAAAATATAAACAATTTCTCTTGTAATCTAAGTTTCAGACCTTAAAACTTGACAAACTATTAGGGTCTGTGTAATGTGACTTTCGCAAATATTTATTTTCCTCAGCTTAGTTGAAGAAACGTGCATAAATATATAACTGGTCAAAGGTTTTTAATGTTTAAAAACAATTCTGTTCTGCTCACCAAGGCTAAAAAAAAAAAAAAAAATTCTATGCTAGTATCTGTTAAAATGTAGTTCATTGTTGTGATAAAAGCTGAATATTCAGCATCATTACTCCAGTCTTCCGTGTTACATGATCTACAGAAATCATTCTAATATACTGATTTGCTGCTCTGTTATGATTATTGGTGCTCAAACATTATCCATGGTTCTTCTTATTAATATTAAACACATTTTTTTCCCTTTAATTTTCAATTTTTGTGGAAATCATGATACATTTTTTTATTATTATTTGATGAATAGAAAGTTAAAAAATAACAGCATTCATTTGAAATAAAATATTTTTTAACATAAAAAATGTCTTTTCACTTTTGATCAAGTAAATTTTTCCTTGGGAAATATTATATATTACTTTCTATTAATCAAATAATTCTGAAAAATAAAATGTATCATGATTTCAACAAAATTGTGAAGCAAAAACATATGTGTGTGTGTATATATTGATCATTAGAAATGTTGCAAATCAGCATTTTAGTGTGACTTTACTAAGGATTGGCATTATGAAGCTATAATTCAAATTGAATCACATAATACAATCACATATAATATAAGTTATATTTTAAAATGCATTCACATAAAAGGTGTCATAAATTATATATTATATTATATACTATACTATATATATTACATATTATATAATATAGACTATTCAAAAACATTAAACAATCTTAATGATCCCAAACTTTGACCGGTTATATGTTTTAAATTAAGTGCCATTGATTTTGACAATGCAAAGATGATAGTCTTGGATATGTGAGAAAATCTATATAATTTAAACTGCATCCCTTCTAACCTTACTTAAATCAGCATATTCGTGATATCTTCCCCTTAAATTGTTTTCTGCTGATTCATTCAAGAATCAATCAAGTTTCTGTCTTTATGAATGTATCAATGATTCATCGACTCAAAAATTATTTAACTAAAAAAAACCCCGCTGATTTATTCCGTAACAAAACACTAATTATTACTTGTTAATTGAATGACAAATCTGCAATCGTGGTAATGTTCTGAAAACAGCACTCTCTTTTGGTCCGCTCACGTTGCTTAACTAGGCTTACATCGTATGTAATTTTCTTGACTTTAATACTTTTAATGCCCCGCGGAAACCCTGTCTGATCATCAGCCCTACACTAAAATGGAAACATACCTGGAGTTGACTCAGGCCTCTCTGCTGAGGTCTCCTTCACTAGGAACATCAGTTCCGCTGGAAGAGCCACAGGTGTCTTTCCCTTTAGGCCTGGAGAGGCTGGAGCTACACAAACGTAAATAGACCAATTATTATATTTATGCAACCAAAATAATCTCAACATTTGATTACATGATCTAGATTACAGTGTTTTTACCATCAGCTGGTGATGCCTTCAATCCAGCACTTGTATCAGGAGTTGGTTTGGATAGAGCAGCAGATGGAACTACAACATACAAAACCATCAGTCATTTCAGAGTTTACAATATGTGCTAGTAATAGTATAGTGTTGGTGTTAGTAGGAACTAAAACAGCCATGTTTCCTTCTCCTGCCTGTCATAGATTTAAAATGCTTACATTTACACACTGTGTACCTTGAGACCATCTTACAGTTTTTTTTCAGTCGCTAACAAGCGTTTGTCCAAACAGTTGTCACATTTTCAAAACTCTAAACACAATTAGCACAGCATCGGTCTTTTGTGGCCATACTATTCACACATTTCATGTCGTTTTCACCCAATATGCAGTCAGTGAACACATTTCCACAGTGCTTACATTTTCTTAACAGACAAGCTATACCTACCAACAAAATTATGGATTGTTTTTGTAGTATTTACAAATGTTAACACAACATCCCACAATAGCAAAAACAATGTTTCAAACCTTAGATACAGTATAAAAACCTGTATCCTGTAAAAAAGTATGAATTACAGTTTTTCAATCGCTAACAAGCGCTTACCCATACTTCAGATACTTTTTCTAAACTCTTAACACAGACTCACATCTACAAAACATAATTGGCCAAAGGGATAATTTTCGTCTCAAAAATACATGCATCTCTCACTGCATCTGCTCCTCTCACTGCTCCTGCATCTCTCACTGCATCTGCTCCTCTCACTGCATCTCTCACTGCATCTCTCACTGCATCTGCTCCTCTCACTGCATCTCTCACTGCATCTGCTCCTCTCACTGCATCTGCTCCTCTCACTGCTCCTCTCACTGCATCTGCTCCTCTCACTGCATCTGCTCCTCTCACTGCATCTGCTCCTCTCACTGCATCTCTCACTGCATCTCTCACTGCATCTGCTCCTCTCACTGCATCTCTCACTGCATCTGCTCCTCTCACTGCATCTCTCACTGGAATCAGCTGTGGTTGGCCCAATTTACCCAACATAAATCAGCTGTGTGTCAATTATTCATTTGTTTGTTTATTATCAGCTGAGATATATTTTTGATATTGATATTGTTTTTGAACCGATATCATTTCAGAAGCAGAGGTTTTTATACTGTATCTAAGGTTTGGAATATTGTTGGATGTTGCTATTGTGGGATGTTGTGTGTTAACATTAGTAAATACTACAAAAACAATCCATAATTTTGTTGGTAGCTATAGCTTGTCTTTTAAGAAAATGTAAGCATTGTGGAAATGTGTTCACTGACTCCATATTGGGTGAAAACAACATGAAATGTGTGAATGGTATGGCCACAAAAGACCGATGCTGTGTTTAGAGTTTTGAAAATGTGACAACTGTTTGGACAAACGCTTGTTAGCGACTGAAAAAAAACTGTAATAATTGAATGACAGTGGTGATAAGTTTCTGGATGTACTATACATTCAATATATGATTTCCACATAAGATATGTCTCAACTCACAAACAAATGAATCATGTTCATTCATGTATTTCATTCACTTTCTATTGCATCGAATTATCATCATTTCCTGAAATGTGGCATGTGAAATGATCAGGCTTAACATATTAAACATACAGTACTTTGTATTTCTTTTATATGTTTGTTGTTTATGTGATTTACAATATTTGATGTACTATAAACTATAAAGCAAAACAAGTCAAATTATTTTATTTAGCACCGCAAGTGGAATTTATTTGATTTCAGATCTGTTTCCTGACATTCCAATTCCAAATCCAATTCCCTTCCAGGAAGTGAACTGGAATTTACCATTCATTCTCAATTCAATTCATGAATGGCCCCAATCCTGTTTGGAAACATGTGGCCTAACCCTGAAGATCGCAGAGATTGGATACATTAATTCTGTGCTTTTTTTAGTTCGTTTTAGCTATACAAGTAAAACTTAATTAAATCCCACAGACATGCCAAACCAATGTACTATCCTAAACACTACTCACTAGTCTGAGCAGGAGGAGCAATCTGACTCAGTGAACAAGCATGCATTCAAGTGTTAATACCCAATGAAACATGAATGCAGAACAAAAATGCATACTTACCCTCATTGTAGTTGGTATCAATTCATCATGGCACGAATTCATAGTCCTTAGGACAGTTGGAATGATGCACATTCTCGCTGGGAAGAACAGCACTTTTTTCTGCATCTTGATCTACCATGAAAGAAAAACTGAATTTTAGGTTTATTTGTCAAAACCAATCAAACTCTTTGCACTGTTATGTTATAACATATATGCCCTTTACGTTGCACAAGGCTTATATATATATGCACACACATACGGTCTGAGATAAAGTTATCAAATCAACTGTAAACATCTATAAATATTATTCCCTGTCATGCACAAGACTAGTTTTCTTTTTCAGAATATTCCTTTTATTATTAGTAGTGTATATAAAAATAATTAAGGAATATTCTGTCTTGTGCATGACAGGGAATACTATTTAGATATTTTTACAGATGGTTTGGTAGCTTCATCTCAAAAGGTTATGTTGTTTAATGGATGTGTATTATTTCACACATTGAAAGTTGTAAAATTATTATAAAGCCCATACATTTGTTTCTAAAATTAGGCTATTAAGCCTTGTGCAACGTAAAGGACATATATTAAAGTCTACCTTATCTAATTTGCACAAAGAATTTACAGCAGTAAGCTACCTTAGACAGTGCAATGTGTATCTGCGAGTTATCAACACATTACTAGTGAAATCTATGCCATACATAGCTTATTTAACATCACCGAATGAAAACCATTCACATTAACGTAAAAAAAAAAAACATTCATTATTTAGCTCGTATTTACCACAAGCCAAACAAGTGATGTCATGGTAACTAAACAGATAATTTAACCGAATGACATAAAAACTGTACACATGAACATATAAAACGATCATGTTCATTCATAACTTTGTGTGCAAATCAACCTTTGATGATATAATAGTAAACAAAAGCAGACAGCGTAAAGTTTAGTGACGACCAATGGAGCGAAGCAGGCGTTTTCGCTCAACAACTAATTGGATATCATTATTAACGGCACCAAAAACGTAAGCTATAAGGTAATAAATATAAATAAAGTAGCTTACCTTTGATAGATGTGCTGAATAAAATGAACGAGGCAGATCTTCACTGAGTGTATTTCACGCTCCGAGTCTGTATGAAAATGGCGACTTCAAACTTCCTGGGGAGGCGAAACACGGAAGAGCGCCACTAGAGCGTCAGTGGACAAAAGAATATTGCATCCGTAGTGGTTTAGCACTACCATTGAGAATGAATGGGAAACGGTTTAGGGCCGTTTAGCTAAACTATTCTCGGCTGCCGCGCGGGAGACCGGGGTTCGATTCCCCGACGGGGAGACCCAGCTCTTTGCTGCTACTGAACGACTCATCCAAAAGATTTTGGTGCTGACAGAGGTCACAGAAGGAGTTCTGCTTCAACGTCAGCCAGAGCCAAAACAAATGCGTTGGCCGGGAATCGAACCCGGGTCAACTGCTTGGATGGTAGCTATGCTCACCACTATACCACCAACTCAAGTTCCCGACTCCAGCTTTTAGCCATCTGAAAAGAATGCTTGAAATGCACAAGTCACTGATAGGGCAAAAGGAGCTGAAGCCATCTTTGTTTGTATCCCGTCATGTACGAGAGAGTGCTGTCTTTCCATGCGGGCTAAATAAATCTGGAGCTGCGACGCAGAAAGCGCAAAGGCCGCAAGTACAGAACGTGGTGAGGCGCGCTTCGTTCCACCGCCCATTGGCTGGTGGCCAGTTTTACTCTTGACACTCCAATACAGCTCTGTTGTGAGCAGAAAAGAATGCTGGAAGTACATAAGTCACTGACAGGGCCAAAGTAGCTGAAGCCCAAGGTTTGGATCCCATCATGTCATGAGAGTGCTGTCTTTCCATGCTGGCTGAAAAAAAATGTGAAGTTGCGACACAGGAAGCGCAAAGGCTGCAAACACGGTCCACGAGAAAGCACGCTTTGCTCCAATGCACATTGGTGTGTGGTCAGATTTAGTCTGCTATTGAAACTGCAGTGCAGCTCTGCTGTGAGCAGAGCACCCAAAAATACAGGTCACTCGGAAAGGTTCCCCTCCACGGAAATCTTTAGTAAAAGGCGAAAGATTTATGCGTCTATGAAGAGAAACTCGAGTTGTGTGCCCATGCGCTTGAGCATGTGCGCTCCCTGTGGTAAACCACTATACTCACAAAGGGTAATCTAGGGTGCCGATAAGATTTTCATCTCCCCCTCACTCCAAATGGGAGGAGTAAAAGTTAAAAAGTCTCTTCCATCATCCATTCTCGCCTGCCACACAGGAGGCCTGGCTCTGATTCCCGGGCAAATGCAGGAACAGAGTTCTTTTAAGTAAGGGGTGTGTGTTTGCATGTGTGTGGGATTCTTTAAAATGAGCCTTGAAGGCCAAGCCTGATTTGCTAGAAGGAGCTCCAAACTTTGCATATTGACCCAACCCCCCTTTACCTGGATTTGACGTGTAACAGTTACGCACCATTACTAAATCCAGGGCAATGTGAAGGCCGAAAGTCTCCCAGCCGAGCATTGGTGGTTCAGTGGTAGAATTCTCGCCTGCCACGCGGGAGACCCGGGTCCGATTCCTGGCCAATGCAGGAACGGAGTGCTTTTAATTAAGTTGTGTGTGTGCTTGCATGTGTGTAATGTTCTTTAAAATGAAGCCTGATTTACTTGAAGGAGCTCCAACCTTTGCATACCGACCAACCCCCGTTCCCTGCCGAATCTTTTCAGAAACTCATTAGTCCGTCTATATTCGTCAAATGCCTATAAAACTTGTTCACTTTATCTATAGGTTGACGAAGTTTAGCAGTGGGCAATATACTCGTAAATGCGGTGTTAATTCCAAACGTTCTCCCTCCTTTCCGAGCATTGGTGGTTCAGTGGTAGAATTCTAGCAGTGGGCGATATGATCCACGTAAATGCGATGTTACTGCCACATGATTTCCCATCCTTTTTTTCATGTTCCCATTATGAAAAGTAAAAAAAAAATAGTAATAATAGTAAAGTGGTCCAAATGAGGACCCCCTGTAATGTGTAGCATTCAAGATATTGGGAGACTCAATAAGATCAAGGCAGGTTGATTTGTTTTTTTCATGGAGTAGTGGCTCCTTATGCTGATGTCGGTGAAGTCAAGTCGGCTGGGGGCGAAGCACAGCGGGTACAGCTCCTCGTTAGTATAGTGGACAGTATCTCCGCCTATCACGCGGAAGACCGGGGTTCGATTCCCCGACGGGGAGACCCAGCTCTTTGCTGCTACTGAACGACTCATCCAAAAGATTTTGGTGCTGACAGAGGTCACAGAAGGAGTACTGCTTCAACGTCAGCCAGAGCCAAAACAAATGCGTTGGCCGGGAATCGAACCCGGGTCAACTGCTTGGAAGGCAGCTATGCTCACCACTATACCACCAACGCAAGTTCCCGACTCCAGCTTTTAGCCATCTGAAAAGAATGCTTGAAATGCACAAGTCACTGATAGGGCAAAAGGAGCTGAAGCCATCTTTGTTTGTATCCCGTCATGTACGAGAGAGTGCTGTCTTTCCATGCGGGCTAAATAAATCTGGAGCTGCGACGCAGAAAGCGCAAAGGCCGCAAGTACAGAACGTGGTGAGGCGCGCTTCGTTCCACCGCCCATTGGCTGGTGGCCAGTTTTACTCTTGACACTCCAATACAGCTCTGTTGTGAGCAGAAAAGAATGCTGGAAGTACATAAGTCACTGACAGGGCCAAAGTAGCTGAAGCCCAAGGTTTGGATCCCATCATGTCATGAGAGTGCTGTCTTTCCATGCTGGCTGAAAAAAAATGTGAAGTTGCGACACAGGAAGCGCAAAGGCTGCAAACACGGTCCACGAGAAAGCACGCTTTGCTCCAATGCACATTGGTGTGTGGTCAGATTTAGTCTGCTATTGAAACTGCAGTGCAGCTCTGCTGTGAGCAGAGCACCCAAAAATACAGGTCACTCGGAAAGGTTCCCCTCCACGGAAATCTTTAGTAAAAGGCGAAAGATTTATGCGTCTATGAAGAGAAACTCGAGTTGTGTGCCCATGCGCTTGAGCATGTGCGCTCCCTGTGGTAAACCACTATACTCACAAAGGGTAATCTAGGGTGCCGATAAGATTTTCATCTCCCCCTCACTCCAAATGGGAGGAGTAAAAGTTAAAAAGTCTCTTCCATCATCCATTCTCGCCTGCCACACAGGAGGCCTGGCTCTGATTCCCGGGCAAATGCAGGAACAGAGTTCTTTTAAGTAAGGGGTGTGTGTTTGCATGTGTGTGGGATTCTTTAAAATGAGCCTTGAAGGCCAAGCCTGATTTGCTAGAAGGAGCTCCAAACTTTGCATATTGACCCAACCCCCCTTTACCTGGATTTGACGTGTAACAGTTACGCACCATTACTAAATCCAGGGCAATGTGAAGGCCGAAAGTCTCCCAGCCGAGCATTGGTGGTTCAGTGGTAGAATTCTCGCCTGCCACGCGGGAGACCCGGGTCCGATTCCTGGCCAATGCAGGAACGGAGTGCTTTTAATTAAGTTGTGTGTGTGCTTGCATGTGTGTAAGGTTCTTTAAAATGAAGCCTGATTTACTTGAAGGAGCTCCAACCTTTGCATACCGACCAACCCCCGTTCCCTGCCGAATCTTTTCAGAAACTCATTAGTCCGTCTATATTCGTCAAATGCCTATAAAACTTGTTCACTTTATCTATAGGTTGACGAAGTTTAGCAGTGGGCAATATACTCGTAAATGCGGTGTTAATTCCAAACGTT
Organism: Garra rufa; assembly: GCF_049309525.1. Classification (NCBI taxonomy): domain Eukaryota; kingdom Metazoa; phylum Chordata; class Actinopteri; order Cypriniformes; family Cyprinidae; genus Garra; species Garra rufa. The sequence continues at coordinate 66,071,023 of NC_133362.1, forward strand.
CTCCCTCCTTTCCGAGCATTGGTGGTTCAGTGGTAGAATTCTAGCAGTGGGCGATATGATCCACGTAAATGCGATGTTACTGCCACATGATTTCCCATCCTTTTTTTCATGTTCCCATTATGAAAAGTAAAAAAAAAATAGTAATAATAGTAAAGTGGTCCAAATGAGGACCCCCTGTAATGTGTAGCATTCAAGATATTGGGAGACTCAATAAGATCAAGGCAGGTTGATTTGTTTTTTTCATGGAGTAGTGGCTCCTTATGCTGATGTCGGTGAAGTCAAGTCGGCTGGGGGCGAAGCACAGCGGGTACAGCTCCTCGTTAGTATAGTGGACAGTATCTCCGCCTGTCACGCGGAAGACCGGGGTTCGATTCCCCGACGGGGAGACCCAGCTCTTTGCTGCTACTGAACGACTCATCCAAAAGATTTTGGTGCTGACAGAGGTCACAGAAGGAGTTCTGCTTCAACGTCAGCCAGAGCCAAAACAAATGCGTAGGCCGGGAATCGAACCCGGGTCAACTGCTTGGAAGGCAGCTATGCTCACCACTATACCACCAACGCAAGTTCCCGACTTCAGCTTTTAGCCATCTGAAAAGAATGCTTGAAATGCACAAGTCACTGATAGGGCAAAAGGAGCTGAAGCCATCTTTGTTTGTATCCCGTCATGTACGAGAGAGTGCTGTCTTTCCATGCGGGCTAAATAAATCTGGAGCTGCGACGCAGAAAGCGCAAAGGCCGCAAGTACAGAACGTGGTGAGGCGCGCTTCGTTCCACCGCCCATTGGCTGGTGGCCAGTTTTACTCTTGACACTCCAATACAGCTCTGTTGTGAGCAGAAAAGAATGCTGGAAGTACATAAGTCACTGACAGGGCCAAAGTAGCTGAAGCCCAAGGTTTGGATCCCATCATGTCATGAGAGTGCTGTCTTTCCATGCTGGCTGAAAAAAAATGTGAAGTTGCGACACAGGAAGCGCAAAGGCTGCAAACACGGTCCACGAGAAAGCACGCTTTGCTCCAATGCACATTGGTGTGTGGTCAGATTTAGTCTGCTATTGAAACTGCAGTGCAGCTCTGCTGTGAGCAGAGCACCCAAAAATACAGGTCACTCGGAAAGGTTCCCCTCCACGGAAATCTTTAGTAAAAGGCGAAAGATTTATGCGTCTATGAAGAGAAACTCGAGTTGTGTGCCCATGCGCTTGAGCATGTGCGCTCCCTGTGGTAAACCACTATACTCACAAAGGGTAATCTAGGGTGCCGATAAGATTTTCATATCCCCCTCACTCCAAATGGGAGGAGTAAAAGTTAAAAAGTCTCTTCCATCATCCATTCTCGCCTGCCACACAGGAGGCCTGGCTCTGATTCCCGGGCAAATGCAGGAACAGAGTTATTTTAAGTAAGGGGTGTGTGTTTGCATGTGTGTGGGATTCTTTAACCCTCTGGGGCCTGAGGGTGTTTTGAGGCCCTGAAGAAGTTTGACATGCCCTGACATTTGTTGTTTTTTCAGTATCTTAAAAACATTTTAATGGCTAAAGTCTGATTACATTGTAATCAGCACATATTGGGCTACAATAATATGTAAGCAACATTAATGTACATGGTTGTGTTTTTGAGAAAACTACGTTTATGCGTGGTTAGTGAAAAACTAAAGTTTTGAAGTCACTGAAATAAGGCCATGAAGCACATATAGGACATTTCTTTACAAGACTTTTGATAATTGGATGTCGTAGGCTAGAATTTTATCAACCAAATGATGTGAAAATCATCTCGTTCACTCGTTCAGAAAAAAACAATATATTGATGTAAATTTTCTAAAACATGTTTTGTGATCGAAAGGGATTATTCATAGGTGTGGCAATGGCCCATGAATATTTAGCAATTCACACCTGAGAGACAAAAGAGCCCTCCCTAATGGCCCCATCAATGACTGACTTGACTAGCAGAAGAAGAAACAATGTGAGAAGATTCAAAAAAATCGTTTTTTGAGTTTATTTGTATTTTATTTACAACACAGTATAATCAAAACATACATAATGAAGGTCAAAGACACAATATTGAGCTCCCTCATCTAACCACACAGATGTGCACAGACTTTGTGGCATTTCTGAAAACTTTTTCTGAATTCAGTTCAACAAATAAAACAAGTAAATCTTACCTGATATTAAAGTGTGTGCACTTTAAATATCTGTATTTGTACTGTATTTTTATCTGTATCATCTGAAGTTTGTACAGCGCTCTCAGAGGAAAACAGTTTGAAGAGACTCAAGGAAAGGACAGCAAGATTCATCTGTTGAGCAGGTTTCTGAGCACTAAAAACAACAAAAGCAAAACATCTGTGAGCCTATTCATATTAGGAGCATCTATAATAAATAAATACACACACATACACTACCAGGCAAAGGTTGGACACACTTCCCTTTACAGGGGAATAACTGGTATATAGTATATAGTCATAGATTCTAGCATTTGTACTAATGTAAAAAAGGACATGTAATATCTGAGAAACTAATAATTATCGTTTAGCACTATATTACTAATAAACGTGATGTAAACATACATTCAGTGTAAGCACACATATTACTTTTACACCCTACTGTTATACAATAAAATAAATAAATAAATAAGTATGATTCTACAGTCATAAACATATTGTCATAAATGCATCTCACAGTCATAATCACATCGTTTTTCTAGAACATTATAAATATCCTGGCATCGTGAGAGATGCAATGCAATCAAACGTACTTCATAATGTTTCATTTGATAAAGTCAGGAATTTTAGTTTGGAATAAGTCTAACTAGTAAAATGTGTACACGTTTTGTCAAAGTAAATAACAGCGAAAGCTAGTAGGAAAATGAAAGTAAGACTTACTCATGTAAATGTCTCCTCCTGCTGGGTTTGCGTTGCATCGCGTCCTTCTTGTGATCGTGGTAAATATAAATCTTATTCCTCACAGCATATCTTCATTCAGAAACAAACTGTAACCAAGATGAACTTGAAGTCATGTTGCTTTGTTGCGGTGATGTGGGAGTTTCCTCGCGTACAGATACTCCGGTCCTTGTCACGCTTGTGGCACATGGCTAATTTGCATATCTAAAGGAATTTCGCTAGTGGGCGCGGTCACATTAGAGATAATTAGTTGGAATTGGATAGACTAGACATCTCCTTGGTTTCATATAGATTAATTTATCACAGATTATTTGTTTTTGATCAAACTTACTTCGTTTAAAAGCATAAATCTCAAGCTTTCAGTAGATACCACTTTTCTGTTTGTGTGCTGAGTATTCACCGAGTTTGAATGATATAAGTGACGCATTTCTAAAAGCAGTTTGCAGAGACAGAGAAAACAGAAATCACCCTGTTTGTTTTCTTTATTCTAAATAAAACAGCACAACTTTCTGCTGTTCTTGTGAGTGTGCACAAATAAAAGTACACACTTTACAGTTTCCAATGATGTATATCTCTAATTTGTATGACTAAAACCGACAGAGCATTTTTAGTGTCTTTTGCGCTGATCTAAAAAAAAAAATGAGCTGGTATCGCCGGCGATACAGCCGGCCTCAGGGAGTTAAAATGAGCCTTGAAGGCCAAGCCTGATTTGCTAGAAGGAGCTCCAAACTTTGCATATTGACCCAACCCCCCTTTACCTGGATTTGACGTGTAACAGTTACGCACCATTACTAAATCCAGGGCAATGTGAAGGCCGAAAGTCTCCCGGCCGAGCATTGGTGGTTCAGTGGTAGAATTCTCGCCTGCCACGCGGGAGACCCGGGTCCGATTCCCGGCCAATGCAGGAACGGAGTGCTTTTAATTAAGTTGTGTGTGTGCTTGCATGTGTGTAAGGTTCTTTAAAATGAAGCCTGATTTACTTGAAGGAGCTCCAACCTTTGCATACCGACCAACCCCCGTTCCCTGCCGAATCTTTTCAGAAACTCATTAGTCCGTCTATATTCGTCAAATGCCTATAAAACTTGTTCACTTTATCTATAGGTTGACGAAGTTTAGCAGTGGGCAATATACTCGTAAATGCGGTGTTAATTCCAAACGTTCTCCCTCCTTTCCGAGCATTGGTGGTTCAGTGGTAGAATTCTAGCAGTGGGCGATATGATCCACGTAAATGCGATGTTACTGCCACATGATTTCCCATCCTTTTTTTCATGTTCCCATTATGAAAAGTAAAAAAAAAATAGTAATAATAGTAAAGTGGTCCAAATGAGGACCCCCTGTAATGTGTAGCATTCAAGATATTGGGAGACTCAATAAGATCAAGGCAGGTTGATTTGTTTTTTTCATGGAGTAGTGGCTCCTTATGCTGATGTCGGTGAAGTCAAGTCGGCTGGGGGCGAAGCACAGCGGGTACAGCTCCTCGTTAGTATAGTGGACAGTATCTCCGCCTGTCACGCGGAAAACCGGGGTTCGATTCCCCGACGGGGAGACCCAGCTCTTTGCTGCTACTGAACGACTCATCCAAAAGATTTTGGTGCTGACAGAGGTCACAGAAGGAGTACTGCTTCAACGTCAGCCAGAGCCAAAACAAATGCGTTGGCCGGGAATCGAACCCGGGTCAACTGCTTGGAAGGCAGCTATGCTCACCACTATACCACCAACGCAAGTTCCCGACTCCAGCTTTTAGCCATCTGAAAAGAATGCTTGAAATGCACAAGTCACTGATAGGGCAAAAGGAGCTGAAGCCATCTTTGTTTGTATCCCGTCATGTACGAGAGAGTGCTGTCTTTCCATGCGGGCTAAATAAATCTGGAGCTGCGACGCAGAAAGCGCAAAGGCCGCAAGTACAGAACGTGGTGAGGCGCGCTTCGTTCCACCGCCCATTGGCTGGTGGCCAGTTTTACTCTTGACACTCCAATACAGCTCTGTTGTGAGCAGAAAAGAATGCTGGAAGTACATAAGTCACTGACAGGGCCAAAGTAGCTGAAGCCCAAGGTTTGGATCCCATCATGTCATGAGAGTGCTGTCTTTCCATGCTGGCTGAAAAAAAATGTGAAGTTGCGACACAGGAAGCGCAAAGGCTGCAAACACGGTCCACGAGAAAGCACGCTTTGCTCCAATGCACATTGGTGTGTGGTCAGATTTAGTCTGCTATTGAAACTGCAGTGCAGCTCTGCTGTGAGCAGAGCACCCAAAAATACAGGTCACTCGGAAAGGTTCCCCTCCACGGAAATCTTTAGTAAAAGGCGAAAGATTTATGCGTCTATGAAGAGAAACTCGAGTTGTGTGCCCATGCGCTTGAGCATGTGCGCTCCCTGTGGTAAACCACTATACTCACAAAGGGTAATCTAGGGTGCCGATAAGATTTTCATCTCCCCCTCACTCCAAATGGGAGGAGTAAAAGTTAAAAAGTCTCTTCCATCATCCATTCTCGCCTGCCACACAGGAGGCCTGGCTCTGATTCCCGGGCAAATGCAGGAACAGAGTTCTTTTAAGTAAGGGGTGTGTGTTTGCATGTGTGTGGGATTCTTTAAAATGAGCCTTGAAGGCCAAGCCTGATTTGCTAGAAGGAGCTCCAAACTTTGCATATTGACCCAACCCCCCTTTACCTGGATTTGACGTGTAACAGTTACGCACCATTACTAAATCCAGGGCAATGTGAAGGCCGAAAGTCTCCCGGCTGAGCATTGGTGGTTCAGTGGTAGAATTCTCGCCTGCCACGCGGGAGACCCGGGTCCGATTCCCGGCCAATGCAGGAACGGAGTGCTTTTAATTAAGTTGTGTGTGTGCTTGCATGTGTGTAAGGTTCTTTAAAATGAAGCCTGATTTACTTGAAGGAGCTCCAACCTTTGCATACCGACCAACCCCCGTTCCCTGCCGAATCTTTTCAGAAACTCATTAGTCCGTCTATATTCGTCAAATGCCTATAAAACTTGTTCACTTTATCTATAGGTTGACGAAGTTTAGCAGTGGGCAATATACTCGTAAATGCGGTGTTAATTCCAAACGTTCTCCCTCCTTTCCGAGCATTGGTGGTTCAGTGGTAGAATTCTAGCAGTGGGCGATATGATCCACGTAAATGCGATGTTACTGCCACATGATTTCCCATCCTTTTTTTCATGTTCCCATTATGAAAAGTAAAAAAAAAATAGTAATAATAGTAAAGTGGTCCAAATGAGGACCCCCTGTAATGTGTAGCATTCAAGATATTGGGAGACTCAATAAGATCAAGGCAGGTTGATTTGTTTTTTTCATGGAGTAGTGGCTCCTTATGCTGATGTCGGTGAAGTCAAGTCGGCTGGGGGCGAAGCACAGCGGGTACAGCTCCTCGTTAGTATAGTGGACAGTATCTCCGCCTGTCACGCGGAAAACCGGGGTTCGATTCCCCGACGGGGAGACCCAGCTCTTTGCTGCTACTGAACGACTCATCCAAAAGATTTTGGTGCTGACAGAGGTCACAGAAGGAGTACTGCTTCAACGTCAGCCAGAGCCAAAACAAATGCGTTGGCCGGGAATCGAACCCGGGTCAACTGCTTGGAAGGCAGCTATGCTCACCACTATACCACCAACGCAAGTTCCCGACTCCAGCTTTTAGCCATCTGAAAAGAATGCTTGAAATGCACAAGTCACTGATAGGGCAAAAGGAGCTGAAGCCATCTTTGTTTGTATCCCGTCATGTACGAGAGAGTGCTGTCTTTCCATGCGGGCTAAATAAATCTGGAGCTGCGACGCAGAAAGCGCAAAGGCCGCAAGTACAGAACGTGGTGAGGCGCGCTTCGTTCCACCGCCCATTGGCTGGTGGCCAGTTTTACTCTTGACACTCCAATACAGCTCTGTTGTGAGCAGAAAAGAATGCTGAAAGTACATAAGTCACTGACAGGGCCAAAGTAGCTGAAGCCCAAGGTTTGGATCCCATCATGTCATGAGAGTGCTGTCTTTCCATGCTGGCTGAAAAAAAATGTGAAGTTGCGACACAGGAAGCGCAAAGGCTGCAAACACGGTCCACGAGAAAGCACGCTTTGCTCCAATGCACATTGGTGTGTGGTCAGATTTAGTCTGCTATTGAAACTGCAGTGCAGCTCTGCTGTGAGCAGAGCACCCAAAAATACAGGTCACTCGGAAAGGTTCCCCTCCACGGAAATCTTTAGTAAAAGGCGAAAGATTTATGCGTCTATGAAGAGAAACTCGAGTTGTGTGCCCATGCGCTTGAGCATGTGCGCTCCCTGTGGTAAACCACTATACTCACAAAGGGTAATCTAGGGTGCCGATAAGATTTTCATCTCCCCCTCACTCCAAATGGGAGGAGTAAAAGTTAAAAAGTCTCTTCCATCATCCATTCTCGCCTGCCACACAGGAGGCCTGGCTCTGATTCCCGGGCAAATGCAGGAACAGAGTTCTTTTAAGTAAGGGGTGTGTGTTTGCATGTGTGTGGGATTCTTTAAAATGAGCCTTGAAGGCCAAGCCTGATTTGCTAGAAGGAGCTCCAAACTTTGCATATTGACCCAACCCCCCTTTACCTGGATTTGACGTGTAACAGTTACGCACCATTACTAAATCCAGGGCAATGTGAAGGCCGAAAGTCTCCCAGCTGAGCATTGGTGGTTCAGTGGTAGAATTCTCGCCTGCCACGCGGGGGCCAGCCGTGGATAGTTGGAACACGCTGACAGCCAATGAAATGCAAGCTTTGTTGCCGCTGTCCAAGGTTTTGAATTACACCGACAACCAATCAGATTTTTTCACATTATTTGGGGTAAACGTCTGGACCGGGGTTCGAATCCCGCTCACTGCAGTTTTGCGCTCTGCTCAAATGTGAACTTAAAGCAAATGTAAACACAAAAAGACACCCTACAGCCTTCCAGTAAAAACGTTACATCATTATTTACATGAAACAATTATTTATATTTCTTTTATGTGTGGTTATTGGCCAAAGTAGCTACAGTATTGAATCAGCACCTTGGACAGCATCAGATTTAATAAAACATATATAAATCTTACTCAAAATTCAATATTTATTTGTCATGTTATGTTTATAAATGTTTTATTTGACATATGTTAATAAATATATTTTATATTATATATATATTTATATGTAAAACATATTTATATATTCATATATTTTATTTTTGTATTTACTATATAAATACTGAACTTTATAAATGTTATTCAAAATTCAATATATATTTGTCATGTTATTCTGCAAATTCCAAATGTACAAAATAAGGCAGCAACTTTATATTGAATTTTATATAATTTATACATAATTAAATTTTTATGTATTTGTATAATAAATATATATATATATATATATATATATAATTTGCAACTGTAAATCCTGTAAATTTGTTTTTAAAGTTTACATGTTTTTGTGGGTACAAACAAGTGTGATGTATTTTAGTTGCATTTCTACTTTATTAATTTTATTTGCTTATTTTTGTAAATGTGTGTTTATTGGCCAGTTTAGCTCAGACAAAATTAAGCAGAAATAAATGCTATTTATTAATGTCAGGTTTTAATCTACAAACATCAAATTAACAAAAGATTTAAAAGTAAAAAAACAACATTTTAATTTATATGACATAAAAATAATATTGACATGAGTTGTGGATTAAAAGGTTTCTAATCAATTATTATTATAGTTACAGAGTTATATGAAGTAGGTGAAACTATAAAACAATAAAAACTATCAATGAAATCTAAATAAATCCAAAGAACATATATAATTATTTACAGAAAACAAAAGGAAAAAAAGACTTATTTTCCTTTCTCTGCAATCCATCTTTGCTTTTCTGCCTCATAAAAAGCAGAATCTTTAAAGTCTTTCCAGGTCAACTCTTTGTCCATGCCCTGATCTTTGTAAATAAAAAAGACTTTAGCAGGACAGTATGTGTATTTCCCTGATACCCCGGGAAAGCCCGTGTGAACATGTGGACTGTTTGGGCCCTGCTTCAGTTCCATTTTGCAGAATCTGCACAGGCGACCAGTGGGTTGAGGTTGCGTATCAGACCTCTTCCGTTTCTGTTGCCCTCGTTTTTTTGTGGCTTCCAGTTCCCTCTGAAAAAACTCTGTCTCCATAAAGTCCTGAAAAGGCATTCTTTGGTTTGTTAGACCTTCTGCACTGTAGGTTGTAAAAACCTTTGTTGAACAATAGAAGTATCTAACAGGACCCTGCTGGTAAAAGAAGTGAATGGAGGAGCCATCATTCTCGTACCGAGATTTGGGCTGTCCACAGGCGAGACAGGTCTTTGTTTGTTTCTTTTTCTGTTCGGTGGGTTGTTGCTGTTGCTTTTGCTGCAGCTGCTGTTGCTGTCTCTCCATAATTTCTTCCACAATTTTCTCAACAGCCACGTGAGTCATGTGGTTGGAGGAGGTGCAGGTGTGAGCATGACTGCTGGAGTCACAGTTGTAACTGGAACACTAGTAGTTTCACTACCCTCTGTCAGCGAATACCAGAGTTGTTGTGTCTCAACAAGTTTTTCTGGACTTGTATTTAAGGAAGAACTGGTGTTTAAGAGTTTTGCAAGGTGTTTGACATACTGTGAGATGTGTAATCTTGTGGTTGAATGGAGCATGCTGTTAGGGTCAGTACAGGAACTGTGGACCATTGCTGCATACTCCTGATCCACAAGCTTAAGCATGTCCTTCTTTCCATGGTGTTTCTTTAGTAAAGTGTCAATGGTCTCCTTCATTGGGGCTGTCCACTTTTTGTGATCTAACACAAACACTCTACCACCAGTCTTCACAGGTCCAGTGCGGCTGCTAGCAGGTGAGGCTTTCATGGGCAAAGGTGGTGTGAATGTGGCACCTACAACAATCACATTAACATTTAATCAGTATTTAGCCAAGATGATAAATAGCAGAAACGTTTTTGGTTTGACCATCTGTTACTACTCACCTGTTTCTGAACGAAGATCAGCGTGACCAGGAAAAGATGAGGACAGAGAAGGTACAGGTTGGGGACTGGAGGTCACTACAATAGCAAGTAAACAATTGTAAATGCATTTTTAAGACAAAAATACAAATGAGATACTGGGATGACATGACACTGTGTGTCTAACAAATGTTCACCTGTCTCTGAAGAATGCTCAGCCTTGCATGGAAAAGATGAGGACAGCAAGGGGACAGGCTGGGAACTGGCGGTCACTACAACAACAACAACAACAGAAACAACAACAGAAAATGAAACACTTTGTAAATATATATATAATGAAGCATATATGTCTTTTCAGTTCCTGTGTCTGTAAAAGTTTACCTGACTCTAGATAAGGACTTGGAGTCACATCAAGAGGACCAGAAGTGTATTGCGACATGGCAGTGGATGTGTCACTCTGCTCAGCTGGATGTACTTCAGTCGTCTTGGTCTTGTGCTTTTCCCAGTCCAGGACAACAGGGCGACATCCAGGTTCAACATACTCCAGCCCAAATCTTTCTCCAGTATCTCTGCTAGATACCCAAAGGGCAGGATACTTTGGCACACCTAACAGCCTTTCTGAGACTGTATTCATCTCTGCCATCAGAGCTGGATCAAAGGCTGCTGGAAGCTGAACACCTGGCTGTTTTAGGTCCACCAGACGCTGAAAATTCCAGCGTGCCACTCCGGTCATCCCCTGAGCTTGAAACAGTTCTGAGGAGACACGTGTGCCAGTGACCCACTGAGCCTGGTGGAAGTGGTACCCCTCTTGCTGAGAAGTTCCTCTTATGGGGATACATACTGGAACTTTGGCCCCCTCACCCTGAACGTGGTTCAGTTGCAGTGTTCCACCATGCCTGTACAAGATTTCACCAGCAACCTCTGGATCACTTAGACATCCTCGCAGAATGTGAACCCGCTGTATGTGCCATGTTTTTAGCATGGACGGTTTGTACAGGGGAACACCATCAGGATCTCCTGCCAAATGAAAATGGTGCATAACATCCTCGACCCTCCTCACAAGTTCTTTAGGCTGTGTGATCTTTGTTCTGCAGTGTTCCCGAATGTGCTGCTTTGTGGGGTTGGCAGGCTCAATACCACAAAATGCGTAAGCATCCTTGAGCTTCTGCAGATCTTCCTGATCCACAACACAGAAGGCAGCAGACAAGAACTGGGAGAAGGAGCTGTAAAGGGCATGATGCTCAGAAACACACTCACGGAGGAAGCGCCTCATACAATGGAACAGGTCCAGCTTGATCATGATGTGCTGATTGTAGAAAGATCTGGAAGCACACTTGTTCTCTAAGTTTCCAGAAGTGGCTTCGGCAATAATGTCATCTGTAGTCTGCCATGCTTCCCAGTTCAGGTGCTCTGTTTTGTGAGAGTCTGGCACTCTGAATGGTGCACAGCAATCTCTGGGGAAAAAAACAGAAAAGTATAATGTTAATGTTAAAATCAGTCAATGGATCTGTTCATCAGTCAGGATAATAGTGTTAACTGATGTATACATTCTCTATGTGATATGTCTTAGGCAAGGTACAGAATTATCAAGCCTACCTGTCAACCCACTGGTAATGTGCCTTCTCCATTCCTGCCGTCTGGTACCGATTTGCGAGTCCCCTGTACATGGGCTCCAGGGACTTTTCCGTCTCTGACTGTACCATCACCCATGATAAGATCATCCAACTTTCATTCATGATGGCATAGGATGACATTGTGCCAGAAGTAAATGTAACCTTCCTGGCCACCTTTCGGGTGTGGTCGGAACGAAATGCCTGCCCAAAGGTTCCTTGTAGGAGCTGTATAATAGCTCTCTCTTGGCGCTGATACTCGTGCAGGAGACAGTCAGTGAGATAATGTGCAGACACAGCAATTCCACTCCATCCATTGGGATCAGCATACTCGCCAAAGGGAGCAGGCTGGGTCTCCTTTCTCAGGAATCCTGTGATGCTTCTCTGTCCATACACTGAAAAAAATGTTATGTTGAATTTACATAATTTTATTACGTCAAGGGGTTGCACGAAATAAATTTATCTAAATCCAGATATATTTTTTAAGTTGAGTTTACTTATATTTTATAAATTGGTTGTATTTATATTTTATACATTGAGTTTATTAATCTCTTTCAGTAATTTCAGATTAATTATATTCATAATTTTAGCTAAACTATTTTGAGTAGAATTTACTCAAATTAATTGTGCAACCAGATCAATTTAATCGTTTAATTTCTACATATTAAAATTAATTTTAATCCAATATTTTTTTTAAAAATCTATCTGGCAGAGGTGGGACCAAGTCTTTCTATTCAAGTCACAATTTAAAGCCGAGGATCAAATGTTGATGTTTCATTGGTTAAGATGATGCTACCATCATGAAGATCAGTGTTTGCTTTAGTTGGGCTCTTGACCCTTGACTTATTATGTTAGATCTCTTGCTGCAACATCATATGTAGTGCTATAGATTAGAGAGTTTGAATGTAATATGATAGTTATCAGGTAGTGGACTGATTATATGTAGAGTAACTACTATTGTGTTTAGGTGTTGATGAGTAGCTCTGTGAAGATTGACATGTAATATTTAGTTTTGTTCTGATAGGGCATGTTTGAATGGACAACGGGCATGTCCATTCAAAACTTTGCGAGCAGATCATCCTATGATGATAATTAACAGTAAATAATGCCCCAAATGATAACGTTTATCAATAACCAAGACCTCACGGAGCGAAGCAGCGGTTTTCATTTAACAACTAACGTGATTTCAGCATTAACAACATGAAAAAGTACATAAAGTAACTTACCTTTGATAGATTTTCCGAATAACAGCGTAGCAGATCGCGACTGTACTGTCCGAGTGTGGATGTGTTAATGGCGAATTCAAAGTTGGCGCTGGTGCAGAAACACGGAAGTGCGCCAAAAGGGCGCTAGCGGCCGAAAGTGTATTGCATCCGTAGTGTTTCAGCACTACCATTGAGGATGAATGGGAAACGGTTTATGGCCGTTTAGCTAAACTATTCACGGCTGCCGCGGAGGTGTTAGGCGAATGTGATGACCACTACACTACAGAAACTTGGTTACGATCCACCGTTCTTTTAACTCGGCTTGGCAGAAGGCCTTTGTAGTGTTGACGAAGAAAGCAACAGATCCCTACTTAAGCAATTTTGGAAAAAGCCACCAGCTGTTGCCACCAAGTTTCGAAGTGGGGACCTTTCGCATGCAGCAAACGTGACAACCACTACACTATGGAATCCATCGCAGAGACGACTGCCAGCAATCTCCTGGTGATCGCTTGTGGAAGAGCGAACTAAGGAAAAGATAATTAAACACCTCACCTGACTTTGCAAACATTTCATGTTTTCCCACAAAAGAGAAACTCTGTTTCTGCTCGGTAAATCCACTTGGCAGAAGGCATTTGTAGTGTTTACGAAGAAAGCAGTAGATCCCTACTTAAACAATTTTGGAAAAAGCCAACAGCTGTTTCAAAACAGTTTCAAACAGGGGACCTTTTGTGTGTGAGGTGAACGTGATAACCATTACACTACAGAAACTTGTGCAGAGATGACATCCAGCAATCTCTTGGTGATCGCTTGTTGAAAAACCTATAAAGTAAAAGATTACTAAATCTCTCATCTGACGATGCAAACAATTAATGTTTTACGTCCAAGGCAAAAAGCTGTTTCCGCTCAGTTTGGAACCGAGGACCTTTCGCGTGTAAAGCGAACGTGATGACCACTACAGAAACCTGACGGGGAGGCTCTCTTCTTTTAACACTACTTGGCAGAAGAGGCCTTTGTAGTGTTGACTAAGAATGCAGCAGAGCCTGGTTTAAGTAATTTTGGAAAAAGCCAGTAGCTGTTTCCACCCAGTTTCGAACTGGGGACCTTTCGCGTGTAAGGCGAACGTGATAACCACTACACTACGGAAACTTGCAAAAAGTACACAGCCAGCAATCTCCTGGTGATCGCTTGCTGTAAAACGAATAAAGGAAAAGATAACTAAATCCCTCCCCTGACTTTGCAATCAGTTCATGTTTACCCACGAAAGAGAAACACTGTTTCTGCTCGGTTTCGAACCGAGGACCTTTCGCGTGTTAGGCGAACGTGATGACCACTACACTACAGAAACTTGATTACGATCCACCGTTCTTTTAACTCGGCTTGGCAGAAGGCCTTTGTAGTGTTGACGAAGAAAGCAACAGATCCCTACTTAAGCAATTTTGGAAAAAGCCACCAGCTGTTACCACCAAGTTTTCGAACTGGGGACCTTTCGCATGCGGCAAACGTGACAACCACTACACTATGGAATCCTTCGCAGAGACGACTGCCAGCAATCTCCTGGTGATCGCTTGTGGAAGAGCGAACTAAGGAAAAGATAATTAAACACCTCACCTGACTTTGCAAACATTTCATGTTTTCCCACAAAAGAGAAACTCTGTTTCTGCTCGGTAAATCCACTTGGCAGAAGGCATTTGTAGTGTTTACGAAGAAAGCAGTAGATCCCTACTTAAACAATTTTGGAAAAAGCCAACAGCTGTTTCAAAACAGTTTCAAACTGGGGACCTTTTGTGTGTGAGGTGAACGTGATAACCATTACACTACAGAAACTTGTGCAGAGAAGACAGCCAGCAATCTCGTGGTGATCGCTTGTTGAAAAACCTATAAAAGAAAAGATTACTAAATCTCTCTTCTGACGATGCAAACAATTAATGTTTTACGTCCAAGGCAAAAAGCTGTTTCCGCTCAGTTTGGAACCGAGGACCTTTCGCGTGTAAAGCAAACGTGATGACCACTACAGAAACCTGACGGGGAGCCTCTCTTCTTTTAACACTACTTGGCAGAAGAGGCCTTTGTAGTGTTGACTAAGAATGCAGCAGAGCCTGGCTTAAGCAATTTTGGAAAAAGCCACTAGCTGTTTCCACCCAGTTTCGAACTGGGGACCTTTCGCGTGTAAGGCGAACGTGATAACCACTACACTATGGAAACTTGCAAAAAGTGCACAGCCAGCAATCTCCTGGTGATCGCTTGCTGTAAAACGAATAAAGGAAAAGATAACTAAATCCCTCCCCTGACTTTGCAAACAGTTCATGTTTACCCACGAAAGAGAAACACTGTTTCTGCTCGGTTTCAAACCGAGGACCTTTCGCGTGTTAGGCGAACGTGATGACCACTACACTACAGAAACTTGATTAGGATCCAACGTTCTTTTAACTCGGCTTGGCAGAAGGCCTTTGTAGTGTTGACGAATAAAGCAACAGATCCCTACTTAAGCAATTTTGGAAAAAGCCACCAGCTGTTGCCACCCAGTTTTGAACTGGGGACCTTTCGCATGAGGCGAACGTGACAACCACTACACTATGGAATCCCGTGCAGAGATGACTGCCAGCAATCTCCTGGTGATCGCTTGTGGAAGAGCGAACTAAGGAAAAGATAATTAAACACCTCACCTGACTTTGCAAACATTTCATGTTTTCCCACAAAAGAGAAACTCTGTTTCTGCTCGGTAAATCCACTTGGCAGAAGGCATTTGTAGTGTTTACGAAGAAAGCAGTAGATCCCTACTTAAACAATTTTGGAAAAAGCCAACAGCTGTTTCAAAACAGTTTCAAACTGGGGACCTTTCGAGTGTGAGGTGAACGTGATAACCATTACACTACAGAAACTTGTGCAGAGATGACAACCAGCAATCTCTTGGTGATCGCTGGTTGAAAAACCTATAAAGTAAAAGATTACTAAATCTCTCATCTGACGATGCAAACAATTAATGTTATACGTCCAAGGCAAAAAGCTGTTTCCGCTCAGTTTGGAACCGAGGACCTTTCGCGTGTAAAGCGAACGTGATGACCACTACAGAAACCTGACGGGGAGGCTCTCTTCTTTTAACACTACTTGGCAGAAGAGGTCTTTGTAGTGTTGACTAAGAATGCAGCAGAGCCTGGTTTAAGTAATTTTGGAAAAAGCCAGTAGCTGTTTCCACCCAGTTTCGAACTGGGGACCTTCCGCGTGTGAGGTGAACGTGATAACCACTACGCTATGGAAACTTGCAAAAAGTAAACAGCCAGCAATCTCCTGGTGACCGCTTGCTGTAAAACGAATAAAGGAAAAGATAACTAAATCCCTCCCCTGACTTTGCAAACAGTTCATGTTTACCCACAAAAGAGAAACTCGGTTTCTGCTCGGTTTCAAACCGAGGACCTTTCGCGTGTTAGGCGAACGTGATGACCACTACACTACAGAAACTTGATTAGGATCCAACGTTCTTTTAACTCGGCTTGGCAGAAGGCCTTTGTAGTGTTGACGAATAAAGCAACAGATCCCTACTTAAGCAATTTTGGAAAAAGCCACCAGCTGTTGCCACCCAGTTTTGAACTGGGGACCTTTCGCATGAGGCGAACGTGACAACCACTACACTATGGAATCCCGTGCAGAGATGACTGCCAGCAATCTCCTGGTGATCGCTTGTGGAAGAGCGAACTAAGGAAAAGATAATTAAACACCTCACCTGACTTTGCAAACATTTCATGTTTTCCCACAAAAGAGAAACTCTGTTTCTGCTCGGTAAATCCACTTGGCAGAAGGCATTTGTAGTGTTTACGAAGAAAGCAGTAGATCCCTACTTAAACAATTTTGGAAAAAGCCAACAGCTGTTTCAAAACAGTTTCAAACTGGGGACCTTTCGTGTGTGAGGTGAACGTGATAACCATTACACTACAGAAACTTGTGCAGAGATGACATCCAGCAATCTCTTGGTGATCACTTGTTGAAAAACCTATAAAGTAAAAGATTACTAAATCTCTCATCTGACGATGCAAACAATTAATGTTTTACGTCCAAGGCAAAAAGCTGTTTCCGCTCAGTTTGGAACCGAGGACCTTTCGCGTGTAAAGCGAACGTGATGACCACTACAGAAACCTGACGGGGAGGCTCTCTTCTTTTAACACTACTTGGCAGAAGAGGCCTTTGTAGTGTTGACTAAGAATGCAGCAGAGCCTGGTTTAAGTAATTTTGGAAAAAGACAGTAGCTGTTTCCACCCAGTTTCGAACTGGGGACCTTTCGCGTGTGAGGCGAACGTGATAACCACTACACTATGGAAACTTGCAAAAAGTACACAGCCAGCAATCTCCTGGTGATCGCTTGCTGTAAAACGAATAAAGGAAAAGATAACTAAATCCCTCCCCTGACTTTGCAAACAGTTCATGTTTACCCACGAAAGAGAAACACTGTTTCTGCTCGGTTTCGAACCGAGGACCTTTCGCATGTTAGGCGAACGTGATGACCACTACACTACAGAAACTTGATTACAATCCACCGTTCTTTTAACTCGGCTTGGCAGAAGGCCTTTGTAGTGTTGACGAAGAAAGCAACAGATCCCTACTTAAGCAATTTTGGAAAAAGCCACCAGCTGTTACCACCAAGTTTCGAACTGGGGACCTTTCGCATGCAGCAAACGTGACAACCACTACACTATGGAATCCTTCGCAGAGACTACTGCCAGCAATCTCCTGGTGATCGCTTGTGGAAGAGCAAACTAAGGAAAAGATAATTAAACACCTCACCTGACTTTGCAAACATTTCATGTTTTCCCACAAAAGAGAAACTCTGTTTCTGCTCGGTAAATCCACTTGGCAGAAGGCATTTGTAGTGTTTACGAAGAAAGCAGTAGATCCCTACTTAAACAATTTTGGAAAAAGCCAACAGCTGTTTCAAAACAGTTTCAAACTGGGGACCTTTTGTGTGTGAGGTGAACGTGATAACCATTACACTACAGAAACTTGTGCAGAGAAGACAGCCAGCAATCTCGTGGTGATCGCTTGTTGAAAAACCTATAAAGGAAAAGATTACTAAATCTCTCGTCTGACGATGCAAACAATTAATGTTTTACGTCCAAGGCAAAAAGCTGTTTACGCTCAGTTTGGAACCGAGGACCTTTCGCGTGTAAAGCAAACGTGATGACCACTACAGAAACCTGACGGGGAGCCTCTCTTCTTTTAACACTACTTGGCAGAAGAGGCCTTTGTAGTGTTGACTAAGAATGCAGCAGAGCCTGGCTTAAGCAATTTTGGAATAAGCCAGTACCTGTTTCCACCCAGTTTCGAACTGGGGACCTTTCGCGTGTGAGGCGAACGTGATAACCACTACACTATGGAAACTTGCAAAAAGTACACAGCCAGCAATCTCCTGGTGATCGCTTGCTGTAAAACGAATAAAGGAAAAGATAACTAAATCCCTCCCCTGACTTTGCAAACAGTTCATGTTTACCCACAAAAGAGAAACTCTGTTTCTGCTCGGTTTCGAACCGAGGACCTTTCGCGTGTTAGGCGAACGTGATGACCACTACACTACAGAAACTTGATTAGGATCCACCGTTCTTTTAACTCGGCTTGGCAGAAGGCCTTTGTAGTGTTGACGAATAAAGCAACAGATCCCTACTTAAGCAATTTTGGAAAAAGCCACCAGCTGTTGCCACCCAGTTTCGAACTGGGGACCTTTCGCATGAGGCGAACGTGACAACCACTACACTATGGAATCCCGTGCAGAGATGACTGCCAGCAATCTCCTGGTGATGGCTTGTGGAAGAGCGAACTAAGGAAAAGATAATTAAACACCTCACCTGACTTTGCAAACATTTCATGTTTTCCCACAAAAGAGAAACTCTGTTTCTGCTCGGTAAATCCACTTGGCAGAAGGCATTTGTAGTGTTTACGAAGAAAGCAGTAGATCCCTACTTAAACAATTTTGGAAAAAGCCAACAGCTGTTTCAAAACAGTTTCAAACTGGGGACCTTTTTTGTGTGAGGTGAACGTGATAACCATTACACTACAGAAACTTGTGCAGAGAAGACAGCCAGCAATCTCGTGGTGATCGCTTGTTGAAAAACCTATAAAGGAAAAGATTACTAAATCTCTCGTCTGACGATGCAAACAATTAATGTTTTACGTCCAAGGCAAAAAGCTGTTTCCGCTCAGTTTGGAACCGAGGACCTTTCGCGTGTAAAGCAAACGTGATGACCACTACAGAAACCTGACGGGGAGCCTCTCTTCTTTTAACACTACTTGGCAGAAGAGGCCTTTGTAGTGTTGACTAAGAATGCAGCAGAGCCTGGCTTAAGCAATTTTGGAATAAGCCAGTACCTGTTTCCACCCAGTTTCGAACTGGGGACCTTTCGCGTGTGAGGCGAACGTGATAACCACTACACTATGGAAACTTGCAAAATGTACACAGCCAGCAATCTCCTGGTGATCGCTTGCTGTAAAACGAATAAAGGAAAAGATAACTAAATCCCTCCCCTGACTTTGCAAACAGTTCATGTTTACCCACAAAAGAGAAACTCTGTTTCTGCTCGGTTTCGAACCGAGGACCTTTCGCGTGTTAGGCAAACGTGATGACCACTACACTACAGAAACTTGATTAGGATCCACCGTTCTTTTAACTCGGCTTGGCAGAAGGCCTTTGTAGTGTTGACGAATAAAGCAACAGATCCCTACTTAAGCAATTTTGGAAAAAGCCACCAGCTGTTGCCACCCAGTTTCGAACTGGGGACCTTTCGCATGAGGCGAACGTGACAACCACTACACTATGGAATCCCGTTCAGAGATGACTGCCAGCAATCTCCTGGTGATCGCTTGTGGAAGAGCGAACTAAGGAAAAGATAATTAAACACCTCACCTGACTTTGCAAACATTTCATGTTTTCCCACAAAAGAGAAGCTCTGTTTCTGCTCGGTAAATCCACTTGGCAGAAGAGGCCTTTGTAGTGTTGACTAAGAATGCAGCAGAGCCTGGCTTAAGCAAATTTGGAAAAAGCCAGTAGCTGTTTCCACCCAGTTTCGAACTGGGGACCTTTCGCGAGTGAGGCGAACGTGATAACCACTACACTATGGAAACTTGCAAAAAGTACACAGTCAGCAATCTCCTGGTAATCGCTTGCTGTAAAACGAATAAAGGAAAAGATAACTAAATCTCTCATCTGACGATGCAAACAATTAATGTTTTACGTCCAAGGCAAAAAGCTGTTTCCGCTCAGTTTGGAACCGAGGACCTTTCGCGTGTAAAGCGAACGTGATGACCACTACAGAAACCTGACGGGGAGGCTCTCTTCTTTTAACACTACTTGGCAGAAGGCCTTTGTAGTGTTGACGAAGAAAGCAACAGATCCCTACTTAAGCAATTTTGGAAAAAGCCACCAGCTGTTGCCGCCCAGTTTCGAACTGGGGACCTTTCGCATGAGGCGAACGTGACAACCACTACACTATGGAATCCCGTGCAGAGATGACTGCCAGCAATCTCCTGGTGATCGCTTGTGGAAAAGCGAACTAAGGAAAAGATAATTAAACACCTCAGCTGACTTTGCAAACATTTCATGTTTTCCCACAAAAGAGAAACTCTGTTTCTGCTCGGTAAATCCACTTGGCAGAAGGCATTTGTAGTGTTTACGAAGAAAGCAGTAGATCCCTACTTAAACAATTTTGGAAAAAGCCAACAGCTGTTTCAAAACAGTTTCAAACTGGGGACCTTTTTTGTGTGAGGTGAACGTGATAACCATTACACTACAGAAACTTGTGCAGAGAAGACAGCCAGCAATCTCGTGGTGATCGCTTGTTGAAAAACCTATAAAGGAAAAGATTACTAAATCTCTCGTCTGACGATGCAAACAATTAATGTTTTACGTCCAAGGCAAAAAGCTGTTTCCGCTCAGTTTGGAACCGAGGACCTTTCGCGTGTAAAGCAAACGTGATGACCACTACAGAAACCTGACGGGGAGCCTCTCTTCTTTTAACACTACTTGGCAGAAGAGGCCTTTGTAGTGTTGACTAAGAATGCAGCAGAGCCTGGCTTAAGCAATTTTGGAATAAGCCAGTACCTGTTTCCACCCAGTTTCGAACTGGGGACCTTTCGCGTGTGAGGCGAACGTGATAACCACTACACTATGGAAACTTGCAAAATGTACACAGCCAGCAATCTCCTGGTGATCGCTTGCTGTAAAACGAATAAAGGAAAAGATAACTAAATCCCTCCCCTGACTTTGCAAACAGTTCATGTTTACCCACAAAAGAGAAACTCTGTTTCTGCTCGGTTTCGAACAGAGGACCTTTCGCGTGTTAGGCGAACGTGATGACCACTACACTACAGAAACTTGATTAGGATCCACCGTTCTTTTAACTCGGCTTGGCAGAAGGCCTTTGTAGTGTTGACGAATAAAGCAACAGATCCCTACTTAAGCAATTTTGGAAAAAGCCACCAGCTGTTGCCACCCAGTTTCGAACTGGGGACCTTTCGCATGAGGCGAACGTGACAACCACTACACTATGGAATCCCGTTCAGAGATGACTGCCAGCAATCTCCTGGTGATCGCTTGTGGAAGAGCGAACTAAGGAAAAGATAATTAAACACCTCACCTGACTTTGCAAACATTTCATGTTTTCCCACAAAAGAGAAGCTCTGTTTCTGCTCGGTAAATCCACTTGGCAGAAGAGGCCTTTGTAGTGTTGACTAAGAATGCAGCAGAGCCTGGCTTAAGCAAATTTGGAAAAAGCCAGTAGCTGTTTCCACCCAGTTTCGAACTGGGGACCTTTCGCGTGTGAGGCGAACGTGATAACCACTACACTATGGAAACTTGCAAAAAGTACACAGCCAGCAATCTCCTGGTAATCGCTTGCTGTAAAACGAATAAAGGAAAAGATAACTAAATCCCTCCCCTGACTTTGCAAACAGTTCATGTTTTCCCACAAAAGAGAAACTCTGTTTCTGCTCGGTAAATCCACTTGGCAGAAGGCATTTGTAGTGTTTACGAAGAAAGCAGTAGATCCCTACTTAAACAATTTTGGAAAAAGCCAACAGCTGTTTCAAAACAGTTTCAAACAGGGGACCTTTTGTGTGTGAGGTGAACGTGATAACCATTACACTACAGAAACTTGTGCAGAGATGACATCCAGCAATCTCTTGGTGATCGCTTGTTGAAAAACCTATAAAGTAAAAGATTACTAAATCTCTCATCTGACGATGCAAACAATTAATGTTTTACGTCCAAGGCAAAAAGCTGTTTCCGCTCAGTTTGGAACCGAGGACCTTTCGCGTGTAAAGCGAACGTGATGACCACTACAGAAACCTGACGGGGAGGCTCTCTTCTTTTAACACTACTTGGCAGAAGAGGCCTTTGTAGTGTTGACTAAGAACGCAGCAGAGCCTGGTTTAAGTAATTTTGGAAAAAGCCATTAGTTGTTTCCACCCAGTTTCGAACTGGGGACCTTTCGCGTGTGAGGCGAACGTGATAACCACTACACTATGGTAACTTGCAAAAAGTACACAGCCAGCAATCTGCTGGTGATCGCTTGCTGTAAAACGAATAAAGGAAAAGATAACTAAATCCCTCCCCTGACTTTGCAAACAGTTCATGTTTACCCACAAAAGATAAACACTGTTTCTGCTCGGTTTCGAACCGAGGACCTTTCGCGTGTTAGGCGAACGTGATGACCACTACACTACAGAAACTTGATTACAATACACCGTTCTTTTAACTCGGCTTGGCAGAAGGCCTTTGTAGTGTTGACGAAGAAAGCAACAGATCCCTACTTAAGCAATTTTGGAAAAAGCCACCAGCTGTTGCCGCCCAGTTTCGAACTGGGGACCTTTCGCATGAGGCGAACGTGACAACCACTACACTATGGAATCCCGTGCAGAGATGACTGCCAGCAATCTCCTGGTGATCGCTTGTGGAAGAGCGAACTAAGGAAAAGATAATTAAACACCTCAGCTGACTTTGCAAACATTTCATGTTTTCGAAGAAAGGGAAACTCTGTTTCTGCTCGGTAAATCCACTTGGCAGAAGGCATTTGTAGTGTTTACGAAGAAAGCAGTAGATCCCTACTTAAACAATTTTGGAAAAAGCCAACAGCTGTTTCAAAACAGTTTCAAACTGGGGACCTTTTGTGTGTGAGGTGAACGTGATAACCATTACACTACAGAAACTTGTGCAGAGAAGACAGCCAGCAATCTCGTGGTGATCGCTTGTTGAAAAACCTATAAAGGAAAAGATTACTAAATCTCTCGTCTGACGATGCAAACAATTAATGTTTTACGTCCAAGGCAAAAAGCTGTTTCCGCTCAGTTTGGAACCGAGGACCTTTCGCGTGTAAAGCGAACGTGATGACCACTACAGAAACCTGACGGGGAGGCTCTCTTCTTTTAACACTACTTGGCAGAAGAGGTCTTTGTAGTGTTGACTAAGAATGCAGCAGAGCCTGGCTTAAGCAATTTTGGAATAAGCCAATACCTGTTTCCACCCAGTTTCGAACTGGGGACCTTTCGCGTGTGAGGCGAACGTGATAACCACTACACTATGGAAACTTGCAAAAAGTACACAGCCAGCAATCTCCTGGTGATCGCTTGCTGTAAAACGAATAAAGGAAAAGATAACTAAATCCCTCCCCTGACTTTGCAAACAGTTCATGTTTACCCACAAAAGACAAACACTGTTTCTGCTCGGTTTCGAACCGAGGACCTTTCGCGTGTTAGGCGAACGTGATGACCACTACACTACAGAAACTTGATTAGGATCCACCGTTCTTTTAACTCGGCTTGGCAGAAGGCCTTTGTAGTGTTGACGAATAAAGCAACAGATCCCTACTTAAGCAATTTTGGAAAAAGCCACCAGCTGTTGCCACCCAGTTTCGAACTGGGGACCTTTCGCATGAGGCGAACGTGACAACCACTACACTATGGAATCCCGTGCAGAGATGACTGCCAGCAATCTCCTGGTGATCGCTTGTGGAAGAGCGAACTAAGGAAAAGATAATTAAACACCTCACCTGACTTTGCAAACATTTCATGTTTTCCCACAAAAGAGAAACTCTGTTTCTGCTCGGTAAATCCACTTGGCAGAAGGCATTTGTAGTGTTTACGAAGAAAGCAGTAGATCCCTACTTAAACAATTTTGGAAAAAGCCAACAGCTGTTTCAAAACAGTTTCAAACTGGGGACCTTTCGTGTGTGAGGTGAACGTGATAACCATTACACTACAGAAAGTTGTGCAGAGATGACATCCAGCAATCTCTTGGTGATCGCTTGTTGAAAAACCTATAAAGTAAAAGATTACTAAATCTCTCATCTGACGATGCAAACAATTAATGTTTTACGTCCAAGGCAAAAAGCTGTTTCCGCTCAGTTTGGAACCGAGGACCTTTCGCGTGTAAAGCGAACGTGATGACCACTACAGAAACCTGACGGGGAGGCTCTCTTCTTTTAACACTACTTGGCAGAAGAGGTCTTTGTAGTGTTGACTAAGAATGCAGCAGAGCCTGGCTTAAGCAATTTTGGAATAAGCCAGTACCTGTTTCCACCCAGTTTCGAACTGGGGACCTTTCGCGTGTGAGGCGAACGTGATAACCACTACACTATGGAAACTTGCAAAAAGTACACAGCCAGCAATCTCCTGGTGATCGCTTGCTGTAAAACGAATAAAGGAAAAGATAACTAAATCCCTCCCCTGACTTTGCAAACAGTTCATGTTTACCCACAAAAGATAAACACTGTTTCTGCTCGGTTTCGAACCGAGGACCTTTCGCGTGTTAGGCGAACGTGATGACCACTACACTACAGAAACTTGATTACAATACACCGTTCTTTTAACTCGGCTTGGCAGAAGGCCTTTGTAGTGTTGACGAAGAAAGCAACAGATCCCTACTTAAGCAATTTTGGAAAAAGCCACCAGCTGTTGCCGCCCAGTTTCGAACTGGGGACCTTTCGCATGAGGCGAACGTGACAACCACTACACTATGGAATCCCGTGCAGAGATGACTGCCAGCAATCTCCTGGTGATCGCTTGTGGAAGAGCGAACTAAGGAAAAGATAATTAAACACCTCAGCTGACTTTGCAAACATTTCATGTTTTCCCACAAAAGAGAAACACTGTCTCTGCTCGGTAAATCCACTTGGCAGAAGGCAATTGTATTGTTTACGAAGAAAGCAGTAGATCCCTACTTAAACAATTTTGGAAAAAGCCAACAGCTGTTTCAGCACAGTTTTAAACTGGGGACCTTTCGTATGTGAGGTGAATGTGATAACCATTACACTACAGAAACTTGTGCAGAGAAGACAGCCAGCAATCTCGTGGTGATCGCTTGTTGAAAAACCTATAAAAGAAAAGATTACTAAATCTCTCGTCTGACGATGCAAACAATTAATGTTTTACGTCCAAGGCAAAAAGCTGTTTCCGCTCAGTTTGGAACCGAGGACCTTTTGCGTGTAAAGCGAACGTGATGACCACTACAGAAACCTGACGGGGAGCCTCTCTTCTTTTAACACTACTTGGCAGAAGAGGCCTTTGTAGTGTTGACTAAGAATGCAGCAGAGCCTGGCTTAAGCAATTTTGGAAAAAGCCAGTAGCTGTTTCCACCCAGTTTCGAACTGGGGACCTTTTGCGTGTAAGGCGAACGTGATAACCACTACACTATGGAAACTTGCAAAAAGTACACAGCCAGCAATCTCCTGGTGATCGCTTGCTGTAAAACGAATAAAGGAAAAGATAACTAAATCCCTCCCCTGACTTTGCAATCAGTTCATGTTTACCCACGAAAGAGAAACACTGTTTCTGCCCGGTTTCGAACCGAGGACCTTTCGCGTGTTAGGCGAACGTGATGACCACTACACTACAGAAACTTGATTACGATCCACCGTTCTTTTAACTCGGCTTGGCAGAAGGCCTTTGTAGTGTTGACGAAGAAAGCAACAGATCCCTACTTAAGCAATTTTGGAAAAAGCCACCAGCTGTTACCACCAAGTTTCGAACTGGGGACCTTTCGCATGCGGCAAACGTGACAACCACTACACTATGGAATCCCGTGCAGAGATGACTGCCAGCAATCTCCTGGTGATCGCTTGTGGAAGAGCGAACTAAGGAAAAGATAATTAAACACCTCACCTGACTTTGCAAACATTTAATGTTTTCCCACAAAAGAGAAGCTCTGTTTCTGCTCGGTAAATCCACTTGGCAGAAGAGGCCTTTGTAGTGTTGACTAAGAATGCAGCAGAGCCTGGCTTAAGCAAATTTGGAAAAAGCCAGTAGCTGTTTCCACCCAGTTTCGAACTGGGGACCTTTCGCGTGTGAGGCGAACGTGATAACCACTACACTATGGAAACTTGCAAAAAGTACACAGCCAGCAATCTCCTGGTAATCGCTTGATGTAAAACGAATAAAGGAAAAGATAACTAAATCCCTCCCCTGACTTTGCAAACAGTTCATGTTTTCCCACAAAAGAGAAACTCTGTTTCTGCTCGGTAAATCCACTTGGCAGAAGGCATTTGTAGTGTTTACGAAGAAAGCAGTAGATCCCTACTTAAACAATTTTGGAAAAAGCCAACAGCTGTTTCAAAACAGTTTCAAACAGGGGACCTTTTGTGTGTGAGGTGAACGTGATAACCATTACACTACAGAAACTTGTGCAGAGATGACATCCAGCAATCTCTTGGTGATCGCTTGTTGAAAAACCTATAAAGTAAAAGATTACTAAATCTCTCATCTGACGATGCAAACAATTAATGTTTTACGTCCAAGGCAAAAAGCTGTTTCCGCTCAGTTTGGAACCGAGGACCTTTCGCGTGTAAAGCGAACGTGATGACCACTACAGAAACCTGACGGGGAGGCTCTCTTCTTTTAACACTACTTGGCAGAAGAGGCCTTTGTAGTGTTGACTAAGAATGCAGCAGAGCCTGGTTTAAGTAATTTTGGAAAAAGCCATTAGCTGTTTCCACCCAGTTTCGTACTGGGGACCTTTCGCGTGTGAGGCGAACGTGATAACCACTACACTATGGAAACTTGCAAAAAGTACACAGCCAGCAATCTGCTGGTGATCGCTTGCTGTAAAACGAATAAAGGAAAAGATAACTAAATCCCTCCCCTGACTTTGCAAACAGTTCATGTTTACCCACAAAAGATAAACACTGTTTCTGCTCGGTTTCGAACCGAGGACCTTTCGCGTGTTAGGCGAACGTGATGACCACTACACTACAGAAACTTGATTACAATACACCGTTCTTTTAACTCGGCTTGGCAGAAGGCCTTTGTAGTGTTGACGAAGAAAGCAACAGATCCCTACTTAAGCAATTTTGGAAAAAGCCACCAGCTGTTGCCGCCCAGTTTCGAACTGGGGACCTTTCGCATGAGGCGAACGTGACAACCACTACACTATGGAATCCCGTGCAGAGATGACTGCCAGCAATCTCCTGGTGATCGCTTGTGGAAGAGCGAACTAAGGAAAAGATAATTAAACACCTCAGCTGACTTTGCAAACATTTCATGTTTTCCCACAAAAGAGAAACACTGTCTCTGCTCGGTAAATCCACTTGGCAGAAGGCAATTGTATTGTTTACGAAGAAAGCAGTAGATCCCTACTTAAACAATTTTGGAAAAAGCCAACAGCTGTTTCAGCACAGTTTTAAACTGGGGACCTTTCGTATGTGAGGTGAATGTGATAACCATTACACTACAGAAACTTGTGCAGAGAAGACAGCCAGCAATCTCGTGGTGATCGCTTGTTGAAAAACCTATAAAAGAAAAGATTACTAAATCTCTCGTCTGACGATGCAAACAATTAATGTTTTACGTCCAAGGCAAAAAGCTGTTTCCGCTCAGTTTGGAACCGAGGACCTTTCGCGTGTAAAGCGAACGTGATGACCACTACAGAAACCTGACGGGGAGCCTCTCTTCTTTTAACACTACTTGGCAGAAGAGGCCTTTGTAGTGTTGACTAAGAATGCAGCAGAGCCTGGCTTAAGCAATTTTGGAAAAAGCCAGTAGCTGTTTCCACCCAGTTTCGAACTGGGGACCTTTTGCGTGTAAGGCGAACGTGATAACCACTACACTATGGAAACTTGCAAAAAGTACACAGCCAGCAATCTCCTGGTGATCGCTTGCTGTAAAACGAATAAAGGAAAAGATAACTAAATCCCTCCCCTGACTTTGCAATCAGTTCATGTTTACCCACGAAAGAGAAACACTGTTTCTGCCCGGTTTCGAACCGAGGACCTTTCGCGTGTTAGGCGAACGTGATGACCACTACACTACAGAAACTTGATTACGATCCACCGTTCTTTTAACTCGGCTTGGCAGAAGGCCTTTGTAGTGTTGACGAAGAAAGCAACAGATCCCTACTTAAGCAATTTTGGAAAAAGCCACCAGCTGTTACCACCAAGTTTCGAACTGGGGACCTTTCGCATGCGGCAAACGTGACAACCACTACACTATGGAATCCTGTGCAGAGATGACTGCCAGCAATCTCCTGGTGATCGCTTGTGGAAGAGCGAACTAAGGAAAAGATAATTAAACACCTCACCTGACTTTGCAAACATTTCATGTTTTCCCACAAAAGAGAAACTCTGTTTCTGCTCGGTAAATCCACTTGGCAGAAGGCATTTGTAGTGTTTACGAAGAAAGCAGTAGATCCCTACTTAAACAATTTTGGAAAAAGCCAACAGCTGTTTCAAAACAGTTTCAAACTGGGGACCTTTTTTGTGTGAGGTGAACGTGATAACCATTACACTACAGAAACTTGTGCAGAGAAGACAGCCAGCAATCTCGTGGTGATCGCTTGTTGAAAAACCTATAAAGGAAAAGATTACTAAATCTCTCGTCTGACGATGCAAACAATTAATGTTTTACGTCCAAGGCAAAAAGCTGTTTCCGCTCAGTTTGGAACCGAGGACCTTTCGCGTGTAAAGCAAACGTGATGACCACTACAGAAACCTGACGGGGAGCCTCTCTTCTTTTAACACTACTTGGCAGAAGAGGCCTTTGTAGTGTTGACTAAGAATGCAGCAGAGCCTGGCTTAAGCCAGTACCTGTTTCCACCCAGTTTCGAACTGGGGACCTTTCGCGTGTGAGGCGAACGTGATAACCACTACACTATGGAAACTTGCAAAATGTACACAGCCAGCAATCTCCTGGTGATCGCTTGCTGTAAAACGAATAAAGGAAAAGATAACTAAATCCCTCCCCTGACTTTGCAAACAGTTCATGTTTACCCACAAAAGAGAAACTCTGTTTCTGCTCGGTTTCGAACATAGGACCTTTCGCGTGCTAGGCGAACGTGATGACCACTACACTACAGAAACTTGATTAGGATCCACCGTTCTTTTAACTCGGCTTGGCAGAAGGCCTTTGTAGTGTTGACGAATAAAGCAACAGATCCCTACTTAAGCAATTTTGGAAAAAGCCACCAGCTGTTGCCACCCAGTTTCGAACTGGGGACCTTTCGCATGAGGCGAACGTGACAACCACTACACTATGGAATCCCGTTCAGAGATGACTGCCAGCAATCTCCTGGTGATCGCTTGTGGAAGAGCGAACTAAGGAAAAGATAATTAAACACCTCACCTGACTTTGCAAACATTTCATGTTTTCCCACAAAAGAGAAACTCTGTTTCTGCTCGGTAAATCCACTTGGCAGAAGGCATTTGTAGTGTTTACGAAGAAAGCAGTAGATCCCTACTTAAACAATTTTGGAAAAAGCCAACAGCTGTTTCAAAACAGTTTCAAACTGGGGACCTTTCGTGTGTGAGGTGAACGTGATAACCATTACACTACAGAAAGTTGTGCAGAGATGACATCCAGCAATCTCTTGGTGATCGCTTGTTGAAAAACCTATAAAGTAAAAGATTACTAAATCTCTCGTCTGACGATGCAAACAATTAATGTTTTACGTCCAAGGCAAAAAGCTGTTTCCGCTCAGTTTGGAACCGAGGACCTTTCGCGTGTAAAGCGAACGTGATGACCACTACAGAAACCTGACGGGGAGGCTCTCTTCTTTTAACACTACTTGGCAGAAGAGGTCTTTGTAGTGTTGACTAAGAATGCAGCAGAGCCTGGCTTAAGCAATTTTGGAATAAGCCAGTACCTGTTTCCACCCAGTTTCGAACTGGGGACCTTTCGCGTGTGAGGCGAACGTGATAACCACTACACTATGGAAACTTACAAAAAGTACACAGCCAGCAATCTCCTGGTGATCGCTTGCTGTAAAACGAATAAAGGAAAAGATAACTAAATCCCTCCCCTGACTTTGCAAACAGTTCATGTTTACCCACAAAAGACAAACACTGTTTCTGCTCGGTTTCGAACCGAGGACCTTTCGCGTGTTAGGCGAACGTGATGACCACTACACTACAGAAACTTGATTAGGATCCACCGTTCTTTTAAATCGGCTTGGCAGAAGGCCTTTGTAGTGTTGACGAATAAAGCAACAGATCCCTACTTAAGCAATTTTGGAAAAAGCCACCAGCTGTTGCCAGCCAGTTTCGAACTGGGGACCTTTCGCATGAGGCGAACGTGACAACCACTACACTATGGAATCCCGTGCAGAGATGACTGCCAGCAATCTCCTGGTGATCGCTTGTGGAAGAGCGAACTAAGGAAAAGATAATTAAACACCTCACCTGACTTTGCAAACATTTCATGTTTTCCCACAATAGAGAAACTCTGTTTCTGCTCGGTAAATCCACTTGGCAGAAGGCATTTGTAGTGTTTACGAAGAAAGCAGTAGATCCCTACTTAAACAATTTTGGAAAAAGCCAACAGCTGTTTCAAAACAGTTTCAAACTGGGGACCTTTCGTGTGTGAGGTGAACGTGATAACCATTACACTACAGAAAGTTGTGCAGAGATGACATCCAGCAATCTCTTGGTGATCGCTTGTTGAAAAACCTATAAAGTAAAAGATTACTAAATCTCTCATCTGACGATGCAAACAATTAATGTTTTACGTCCAAGGCAAAAAGCTGTTTCCGCTCAGTTTGGAACCGAGGACCTTTCGCGTATAAAGCGAACGTGATGACCACTACAGAAACCTGACGGGGAGGCTCTCTTCTTTTAACACTACTTGGCAGAAGAGGCCTTTGTAGTGTTGACTAAGAATGCAGCAGAGCCTGGTTTAAGTAATTTTGGAAAAAGCCAGTAGCTGTTTCCACCCAGTTTCGAACTGGGGACCTTTCGCATGAGGCGAACGTGACAACCACTACACTATGGAATCCCGTTCAGAGATGACTGCCAGCAATCTCCTGGTGATCGCTTGTGGAAGAGCGAACTAAGGAAAAGATAATTAAACACCTCACCTGACTTTGCAAACATTTCATGTTTTCCCACAAAAGAGAAGCTCTGTTTCTGTTCGGTAAATCCACTTGGCAGAAGAGGCCTTTGTAGTGTTGACTAAGAATGCAGCAGAGCCTGGCTTAAGCAAATTTGGGAAAAGCCAGTAGCTGTTTCCACCCAGTTTCGAACTGGGGACCTTTCGCGTGTGAGGCGAACGTGATAACCACTACACTATGGAAACTTGCAAAAAGTACACAGCCAGCAATCTCCTGGTAATCGCTTGCTGTAAAACGGATAAAGGAAAAGATAACTAAATCCCTCCCCTGACTTTGCAAACAGTTCATGTTTTCCCACAAAAGAGAAACTCTGTTTCTGCTCGGTAAATCCACTTGGCAGAAGGCATTTGAAGTGTTTACGAAGAAAGCAGTAGATCCCTACTTAAACAATTTTGGAAAAAGCCAACAGCTGTTTCAAAACAGTTTCAAACAGGGGACCTTTTGTGTGTGAGGTGAACGTGATAACCATTACACTACAGAAACTTGTGCAGAGATGACATCCAGCAATCTCTTGGTGATCGCTTGTTGAAAAACCTATAAAGTAAAAGATTACTAAATCTCTCATCTGACGATGCAAACAATTAATGTTTTACGTCCAAGGCAAAAAGCTGTTTCCGCTCAGTTTGGAACCGAGGACCTTTCGCGTGTAAAGCGAACGTGATGACCACTACAGAAACCTGACGGGGAGGCTCTCTTCTTTTAACACTACTTGGCAGAAGAGGCCTTTGTAGTGTTGACTAAGAATGCAGCAGAGCCTGGTTTAAGTAATTTTGGAAAAAGCCATTAGCTGTTTCCACCCAGTTTCGAACTGGGGACCTTTCGCGTGTGAGGCGAACGTGATAACCACTACACTATGGAAACTTGCAAAAAGTACACAGCCAGCAATCTGCTGGTGATCGCTTGCTGTAAAACGAATAAAGGAAAAGATAACTAAATCCCTCCCCTGACTTTGCAAACAGTTCATGTTTACCCACAAAAGATAAACACTGTTTCTGCTCGGTTTCGAACCGAGGACCTTTCGCGTGTTAGGCGAACGTGATGACCACTACACTACAGAAACTTGATTACAATGCACCGTTCTTTTAACTCGGCTTGGCAGAAGGCCTTTGTAGTGTTGACGAAGAAAGCAACAGATCCCTACTTAAGCAATTTTGGAAAAAGCCACCAGCTGTTGCCGCCCAGTTTCGAACTGGGGACCTTTCGCATGAGGCGAACGTGACAACCACTACACTATGGAATCCCGTGCAGAGATGACTGCCAGCAATCTCCTGGTGATCGCTTGTGGAAGAGCGAACTAAGGAAAAGATAATTAAACACCTCAGCTGACTTTGCAAACATTTCATGTTTTCCCACAAAAGAGAAACACTGTCTCTGCTCGGTAAATCCACTTGGCAGAAGGCAATTGTATTGTTTACGAAGAAAGCAGTAGATCCCTACTTAAACAATTTTGGAAAAAGCCAACAGCTGTTTCAGCACAGTTTTAAACTGGGGACCTTTCGTATGTGAGGTGAATGTGATAACCATTACACTACAGAAACTTGTGCAGAGAAGACAGCCAGCAATCTCGTGGTGATCGCTTGTTGAAAAACCTATAAAAGAAAAGATTACTAAATCTCTCGTCTGACGATGCAAACAATTAATGTTTTACGTCCAAGGCAAAAAGCTGTTTCCGCTCAGTTTGGAACCGAGGACCTTTCGCGTGTAAAGCGAACGTGATGACCACTACAGAAACCTGACGGGGAGCCTCTCTTCTTTTAACACTACTTGGCAGAAGAGGCCTTTGTAGTGTTGACTAAGAATGCAGCAGAGCCTGGCTTAAGCAATTTTGGAAAAAGCCAGTAGCTGTTTCCACCCAGTTTCGAACTGGGGACCTTTTGCGTGTAAGGCGAACGTGATAACCACTACACTATGGAAACTTGCAAAAAGTACACAGCCAGCAATCTCCTGGTGATCGCTTGCTGTAAAACGAATAAAGGAAAAGATAACTAAATCCCTCCCCTGACTTTGCAATCAGTTCATGTTTACCCACGAAAGAGAAACACTGTTTCTGCCCGGTTTCGAACCGAGGACCTTTCGCGTGTTAGGCAAACGTGATGACCACTACACTACAGAAACTTGATTACGATCCACCGTTCTTTTAACTCGGCTTGGCAGAAGGCCTTTGTAGTGTTGACGAAGAAAGCAACAGATCCCTACTTAAGCAATTTTGGAAAAAGCCACCAGCTGTTACCACCAAGTTTCGAACTGGGGACCTTTCGCATGCGGCAAACGTGACAACCACTACACTATGGAATCCTTCGCAGAGACGACTGCCAGCAATCTCCTGGTGATCGCTTGTGGAAGAGCGAACTAAGGAAAAGATAATTAAACACCTCACCTGACTTTGCAAACATTTCATGTTTTCCCACAAAAGAGAAGCTCTGTTTCTGCTCGGTAAATCCACTTGGCAGAAGAGGCCTTTGTAGTGTTGACTAAGAATGCAGCAGAGCCTGGCTTAAGCAAATTTGGAAAAAGCCAGTAGCTGTTTCCACCCAGTTTCGAACTGGGGACCTTTCGCGTATGAGGCGAACGTGATAACCACTACACTATGGAAACTTGCAAAAAGTACACAGCCAGCAATCTCCTGGTAATCGCTTGCTGTAAAACGAATAAAGGAAAAGATAACTAAATCCCTCCCCTGACTTTGCAAACAGTTCATGTTTTCCCACAAAAGAGAAACTCTGTTTCTGCTCGGTAAATCCACTTGGCAGAAGGCATTTGTAGTGTTTACGAAGAAAGCAGTAGATCCCTACTTAAACAATTTTGGAAAAAGCCAACAGCTGTTTCAAAACAGTTTCAAACAGGGGACCTTTTGTGTGTGAGGTGAACGTGATAACCATTACACTACAGAAACTTGTGCAGAGATGACATCCAGCAATCTCTTGGTGATCGCTTGTTGAAAAACCTATAAAGTAAAAGATTACTAAATCTCTCATCTGACGATGCAAACAATTAATGTTTTACGTCCAAGGCAAAAAGCTGTTTCCGCTCAGTTTGGAACCGAGGACCTTTCGCGTGTAAAGCGAACGTGATGACCACTACAGAAACCTGACGGGGAGGCTCTCTTCTTTTAACACTACTTGGCAGAAGAGGTCTTTGTAGTGTTGACTAAGAATGCAGCAGAGCCTGGTTTAAGTAATTTTGGAAAAAGCCAGTAGCTGTTTCCACCCAGTTTCGAACTGGGGACCTTTCGCGTGTGAGGCGAACGTGATAACCACTACACTATGGAAACTTGCAAAAAGTACACCGCCAGCAATCTCCTGGTGATCGCTTGCTGTAAAACGAATAAAGGAAAAGATAACTAAATCCCTCCCCTGACTTTGCAAACAGTTCATGTTTTCCCACGAAAGAGAAACACTGTTTCTGCTCGGTTTCGAACCGAGGACCTTTCGCGTGTTAGGCAAACGTGATGACCACTACACTACAGAAACTTGATTAGGATCCACCGTTCTTTTAACTCGGCTTGGCAGAAGGCCTTTGTAGTGTTGACGAATAAAGCAACAGATCCCTACTTAAGCAATTTTGGAAAAAGCCACCAGCTGTTGCCACACAGTTTCGAACTGGGGACCTTTCGCATGAGGCGAACGTGACAACCTCTACACTATGGAATCCCGTGCAGAGATGACTGCCAGCAATCTCCTGGTGATCGCTTGTGGAAGAGCGAACTAAGGAAAAGATAATTAAACACCTCACCTGACTTTGCAAACATTTCATGTTTTCCCACAAAAGAGAAACTCTGTTTCTGCTCGGTAAATCCACTTGGCAGAAGGCATTTGTAGTGTTTACGAAGAAAGCAGTAGATCCCTACTTAAACAATTTTGGAAAAAGCCAACAGCTGTTTCAAAACAGTTTCAAACTGGGGACCTTTTGTGTGTGAGGTGAACGTGATAACCATTACACTACAGAAACTTGTGCAGAGAAGACAGCCAGCAATCTCGTGGTGATCGCTTGTTGAAAAACCTATAAAGGAAAAGATTACTAAATCTCTCGTCTGACGATGCAAACAATTAATGTTTTACGTCCAAGGCAAAAAGCTGTTTCCGCTCAGTTTGGAACCGAGGACCTTTCGCGTGTAAAGCGAACGTGATGACCACTACAGAAACCTGACGGGGAGGCTCTCTTCTTTTAACACTACTTGGCAGAAGAGGTCTTTGTAGTGTTGACTAAGAATGCAGCAGAGCCTGGCTTAAGCAATTTTGGAATAAGCCAGTACCTGTTTCCACCTAGTTTCGAACTGGGGACCTTTCGCGTGTGAGGCGAACGTGATAACCACTACACTATGGAAACTTGCAAAAAGTACACAGCCAGCAATCTCCTGGTGATCGCTTGCTGTAAAACGAATAAAGGAAAAGATAACTAAATCCCTCCCCTGACTTTGCAAACAGTTCATGTTTACCCACAAAAGACAAACACTGTTTCTGCTCGGTTTCGAACCGAGGACCTTTCGCGTGTTAGGCGAACGTGATGACCACTACACTACAGAAACTTGATTAGGATCCACCGTTCTTTTAACTCGGCTTGGCAGAAGGCCTTTGTAGTGTTGACGAATAAAGCAACAGATCCCTACTTAAGCAATTTTGGAAAAAGCCACCAGCTGTTGCCACCCAGTTTCGAACTGGGGACCTTTCGCATGAGGCGAACGTGACAACCACTACACTATGGAATCCCGTGCAGAGATGACTGCCAGCAATCTCCTGGTGATCGCTTGTGGAAGAGCGAACTAAGGAAAAGATAATTAAACACCTCACCTGACTTTGCAAACATTTCATGTTTTCCCACAAAAGAGAAACTCTGTTTCTGCTCGGTAAATCCACTTGGCAGAAGGCATTTGTAGTGTTTACGAAGAAAGCAGTAGATCCCTACTTAAACAATTTTGGAAAAAGCCAACAGCTGTTTCAAAACAGTTTCAAACTGGGGACCTTTCGTGTGTGAGGTGAACGTGATAACCATTACACTACAGAAAGTTGTGCAGAGATGACATCCAGCAATCTCTTGGTGATCGCTTGTTGAAAAACCTATAAAGTAAAAGATTACTAAATCTCTCATCTGACGATGCAAACAATTAATGTTTTACGTCCAAGGCAAAAAGCTGTTTCCGCTCAGTTTGGAACCGAGGACCTTTCGCGTGTAAAGCGAACGTGATGACCACTACAGAAACCTAACGGGGAGGCTCTATTCTTTTAACACTACTTGGCAGAAGAGGCCTTTGTAGTGTTGACTAAGAATGCAGCAGAGCCTGGTTTAAGTAATTTTGGAAAAAGCCAGTAGCTGTTTCCACCCAGTTTCGAACTGGGGACCTTTCGCGTGTGAGGCGAACGTGATAACCACTACACTATGGAAACTTGCAAAAAGTACACAGCCAGCAATCTCCTGGTGATCGCTTGCTGTAAAACGAATAAAGGAAAATATAACTAAATCCCTCCCCTGACTTTGCAAACAGTTCATGTTTACCCACGAAAGAGAAACACTGTTTCTGCTCGGTTTCGAACCGAGGACCTTTCGCGTGTTAGGCAAACGTGATGACCACTACACTACAGAAACTTGATTAGGATCCACCGTTCTTTTAACTCGGCTTGGCAGAAGGCCTTTGTAGTGTTGACGAAGAAAGCAACAGATCCCTACTTAAGCAATTTTGGAAAAAGCCACCAGCTGTTACCACCAAGTTTCGAACTGGGGACCTTTCGCATGCTGCAAACGTGACAACCACTACACTATGGAATCCTTCGCAGAGACGACTGCCAGCAATCTCCTGGTGATCGCTTGTGGAAGAGCGAACTAAGGAAAAGATAATTAAACACCTCACCTGACTTTGCAAACATTTCATGTTTTCCCACAAAAGAGAAACTCTGTTTCTGCTCGGTAAATCCACTTGGCAGAAGGCATTTGTAGTGTTTACGAAGAAAGCAGTAGATCCCTACTTAAACAATTTTGGAAAAAGCCAACAGCTGTTTCAAAACAGTTTCAAACTGGGGACCTTTTTTGTGTGAGGTGAACGTGATAACCATTACACTACAGAAACTTGTGCAGAGAAGACAGCCAGCAATCTCGTGGTGATCGCTTGTTGAAAAACCTATAAAGGAAAAGATTACTAAATCTCTCGTCTGACGATGCAAACAATTAATGTTTTACGTCCAAGGCAAAAAGCTGTTTCCGCTCAGTTTGGAACCGAGGACCTTTCGCGTGTAAAGCAAACGTGATGACCACTACAGAAACCTGACGGGGAGCCTCTCTTCTTTTAACACTACTTGGCAGAAGAGGCCTTTGTAGTGTTGACTAAGAATGCAGCAGAGCCTGGCTTAAGCAATTTTGGAATAAGCCAGTACCTGTTTCCACCCAGTTTCGAACTGGGGACCTTTCGCGTGTGAGGCGAACGTGATAACCACTACACTATGGAAACTTGCAAAATGTACACAGCCAGCAATCTCCTGGTGATCGCTTGCTGTAAAACGAATAAAGGAAAAGATAACTAAATCCCTCCCCTGACTTTGCAAACAGTTCATGTTTACCCACAAAAGAGAAACTCTGTTTCTGCTCGGTTTCGAACAGAGGACCTTTCGCGTGTTAGGCGAACGTGATGACCACTACACTACAGAAACTTGATTAGGATCCACCGTTCTTTTAACTCGGCTTGGCAGAAGGCCTTTGTAGTGTTGACGAATAAAGCAACAGATCCCTACTTAAGCAATTTTGGAAAAAGCCACCAGCTGTTGCCACCCAGTTTCGAACTGGGGACCTTTCGCATGAGGCGAACGTGACAACCACTACACTATGGAATCCCGTTCAGAGATGACTGCCAGCAATCTCCTGGTGATCGCTTGTGGAAGAGCGAACTAAGGAAAAGATAATTAAACACCTCACCTGACTTTGCAAACATTTCATGTTTTCCCACAAAAGAGAAGCTCTGTTTCTGCTCGGTAAATCCACTTGGCAGAAGAGGCCTTTGTAGTGTTGACTAAGAATGCAGCAGAGCCTGGCTTAAGCAAATTTGGAAAAAGCCAGTAGCTGTTTCCACCCAGTTTCGAACTGGGGACCTTTCGCGAGTGAGGCGAACGTGATAACCACTACACTATGGAAACTTGCAAAAAGTACACAGTCAGCAATCTCCTGGTAATCGCTTGCTGTAAAACGAATAAAGGAAAAGATAACTAAATCTCTCATCTGACGATGCAAACAATTAATGTTTTACGTCCAAGGCAAAAAGCTGTTTCCGCTCAGTTTGGAACCGAGGACCTTTCGCGTGTAAAGCGAACGTGATGACCACTACAGAAACCTGACGGGGAGGCTCTCTTCTTTTAACACTACTTGGCAGAAGGCCTTTGTAGTGTTGACGAAGAAAGCAACAGATCCCTACTTAAGCAATTTTGGAAAAAGCCACCAGCTGTTGCCGCCCAGTTTCGAACTGGGGACCTTTCGCATGAGGCGAACGTGACAACCACTACACTATGGAATCCCGTGCAGAGATGACTGCCAGCAATCTCCTGGTGATCGCTTGTGGAAAAGCGAACTAAGGAAAAGATAATTAAACACCTCAGCTGACTTTGCAAACATTTCATGTTTTCCCACAAAAGAGAAACACTGTCTCTGCTCGGTAAATCCACTTGGCAGAAGGCAATTGTATTGTTTACGAAGAAAGCAGTAGATCCCTACTTAAACAATTTTGGAAAAAGCCAACAGCTGTTTCAGCACAGTTTTAAACTGGGGACCTTTCGTATGTGAGGTGAATGTGATAACCATTACACTACAGAAACTTGTGCAGAGACGACATCCAGCAATCTCTTGGTGATCGCTGGTTGAAAAACCTATAAAGTAAAAGATTACTAAATCTCTCATCTGACGATGCAAACAATTAATGTTTTACGTCCAAGGCAAAAAGCTGTTTCCGCTCAGTTTGGAACCGAGGACCTTTCGCGTGTAAAGCGAACGTGATGACCACTACAGAAACCTGACGGGGAGGCTCTCTTCTTTTAACACTACTTGGCAGAAGAGGTCTTTGTAGTGTTGACTAAGAATGCAGCAGAGCCTGGTTTAAGTAATTTTGGAAAAAGCCAGTAGCTGTTTCCACCCAGTTTCGAACTGGGGACCTTTCGCGTGTGAGGCGAACGTGATAACCACTACACTATGGAAACTTGCAAAAAGTACACCGCCAGCAATCTCCTGGTGATCGCTTGCTGTAAAACGAATAAAGGAAAAGATAACTAAATCCCTCCCCTGACTTTGCAAACAGTTCATGTTTTCCCACGAAAGAGAAACACTGTTTCTGCTCGGTTTCGAACCGAGGACCTTTCGCGTGTTAGGCGAACGTGATGACCACTACACTACAGAAACTTGATTAGGAGCCACCGTTCTTTTAACTCGGCTTGGCAGAAGGCCTTTGTAGTGTTGACGAATAAAGCAACAGATCCCTACTTAAGCAATTTTGGAAAAAGCCACCAGCTGTTGCCACCCAGTTTCGAACTGGGGACCTTTCGCATGAGGCGAACGTGACAACCACTACACTATGGAATCCCGTGCAGAGATGACTGCCAGCAATCTCCTGGTGATCGCTTGTGGAAGAGCGAACTAAGGAAAAGATAATTAAACACCTCACCTGACTTTGCAAACATTTCATGTTTTCCCACAAAAGAGAAACTCTGTTTCTGCTCGGTAAATCCACTTGGCAGAAGGCATTTGTAGTGTTTACGAAGAAAGCAGTAGATCCCTACTTAAACAATTTTGGAAAAAGCCAACAGCTGTTTCAAAACAGTTTCAAACTGGGGACCTTTTGTGTGTGAGGTGAACGTGATAACCATTACACTACAGAAACTTGTGCAGAGAAGACAGCCAGCAATCTCGTGGTGATCGCTTGTTGAAAAACCTATAAAGGAAAAGATTACTAAATCTCTCGTCTGACGATGCAAACAATTAATGTTTTACGTCCAAGGCAAAAAGCTGTTTCCGCTCAGTTTGGAACCGAGGACCTTTCGCGTGTAAAGCGAACGTGATGACCACTACAGAAACCTGACGGGGAGGCTCTCTTCTTTTAACACTACTTGGCAGAAGAGGTCTTTGTAGTGTTGACTAAGAATGCAGCAGAGCCTGGCTTAAGCAATTTTGGAATAAGCCAGTACCTGTTTCCACCCAGTTTCGAACTGGGGACCTTTCGCGTGTGAGGCGAACGTGATAACCACTACACTATGGAAACTTGCAAAAAGTACACAGCCAGCAATCTCCTGGTGATCGCTTGCTGTAAAACGAATAAAGGAAAAGATAACTAAATCCCTCCCCTGACTTTGCAAACAGTTCATGTTTACCCACAAAAGACAAACACTGTTTCTGCTCGGTTTCGAACCGAGGACCTTTCGCGTGTTAGGCGAACGTGATGACCACTACACTACAGAAACTTGATTAGGATCCACCGTTCTTTTAACTCGGCTTGGCAGAAGGCCTTTGTAGTGTTGACGAATAAAGCAACAGATCCCTACTTAAGCAATTTTGGAAAAAGCCACCAGCTGTTGCCACCCAGTTTCGAACTGGGGACCTTTCGCATGAGGCGAACGTGACAACCACTACACTATGGAATCCCGTGCAGAGATGACTGCCAGCAATCTCCTGGTGATCGCTTGTGGAAGAGCGAACTAAGGAAAAGATAATTAAACACCTCACCTGACTTTGCAAACATTTCATGTTTTCCCACAAAAGAGAAACTCTGTTTCTGCTCGGTAAATCCACTTGGCAGAAGGCATTTGTAGTGTTTACGAAGAAAGCAGTAGATCCCTACTTAAACAATTTTGGAAAAAGCCAACAGCTGTTTCAAAACAGTTTCAAACTGGGGACCTTTCGTGTGTGAGGTGAACGTGATAACCATTACACTACAGAAAGTTGTGCAGAGATGACATCCAGCAATCTCTTGGTGATCGCTTGTTGAAAAACCTATAAAGTAAAAGATTACTAAATCTCTCATCTGACGATGCAAACAATTAATGTTTTACGTCCAAGGCAAAAAGCTGTTTCCGCTCAGTTTGGAACCGAGGACCTTTCGCGTGTAAAGCGAACGTGATGACCACTACAGAAACCTGACGGGGAGGCTCTCTTCTTTTAACACTACTTGGCAGAAGAGGCCTTTGTAGTGTTGACTAAGAATGCAGCAGAGCCTGGTTTAAGTAATTTTGGAAAAAGCCAGTAGCTGTTTCCACCCAGTTTCGAACTGGGGACCTTTCGCGTGTGAGGCGAACGTGATAACCACTACACTATAGAAACTTGCAAAAAGTACACAGCCAGCAATCTCCTGGTGATCGCTTGCTGTAAAACGAATAAAGGAAAATATAACTAAATCCCTCCCCTGACTTTGCAAACAGTTCATGTTTACCCACGAAAGAGAAACACTGTTTCTGCTCGGTTTCGAACCGAGGACCTTTCGCGTGTTAGGCAAACGTGATGACCACTACACTACAGAAACTTGATTAGGATCCACCGTTCTTTTAACTCGGCTTGGCAGAATGCCTTTGTAGTGTTGACGAAGAAAGCAACAGATCCCTACTTAAGCAATTTTGGAAAAAGCCACCAGCTGTTACCACCAAGTTTCGAACTGGGGACCTTTCGCATGCAGCAAACGTGACAACCACTACACTATGGAATCCTTCGCAGAGATGACTGCCAGCAATCTCCTGGTGATCGCTTGTGGAAGAGCGAACTAAGGAAAAGATAATTAAACACCTCACCTGACTTTGCAAACATTTCATGTTTTCCCACAAAAGAGAAACTCTGTTTCTGCTCGGTAAATCCACTTGGCAGAAGGCATTTGTAGTGTTTACGAAGAAAGCAGTAGATCCCTACTTAAACAATTTTGGAAAAAGCCAACAGCTGTTTCAAAACAGTTTCAAACTGGGGACCTTTCGTGTGTGAGGTGAACGTGATAACCATTACACTACAGAAAGTTGTGCAGAGATGACATCCAGCAATCTCTTGGTGATCGCTTGTTGAAAAACCTATAAAGTAAAAGATTACTAAATCTCTCATCTGACGATGCAAACAATTAATGTTTTACGTCCAAGGCAAAAAGCTGTTTCCGCTCAGTTTGGAACCGAGGACCTTTCGCGTATAAAGCGAACGTGATGACCACTACAGAAACCTGACGGGGAGGCTCTCTTCTTTTAACACTACTTGGCAGAAGAGGCCTTTGTAGTGTTGACTAAGAATGCAGCAGAGCCTGGTTTAAGTAATTTTGGAAAAAGCCAGTAGCTGTTTCCACCCAGTTTCGAACTGGGGACCTTTCGCATGAGGCGAACGTGACAACCACTACACTATGGAATCCCGTTCAGAGATGACTGCCAGCAATCTCCTGGTGATCGCTTGTGGAAGAGCGAACTAAGGAAAAGATAATTAAACACCTCACCTGACTTTGCAAACATTTCATGTTTTCCCACAAAAGAGAAGCTCTGTTTCTGTTCGGTAAATCCACTTGGCAGAAGAGGCCTTTGTAGTGTTGACTAAGAATGCAGCAGAGCCTGGCTTAAGCAAATTTGGGAAAAGCCAGTAGCTGTTTCCACCCAGTTTCGAACTGGGGACCTTTCGCGTGTGAGGCGAACGTGATAACCACTACACTATGGAAACTTGCAAAAAGTACACAGCCAGCAATCTCCTGGTAATCGCTTGCTGTAAAACGGATAAAGGAAAAGATAACTAAATCCCTCCCCTGACTTTGCAAACAGTTCATGTTTTCCCACAAAAGAGAAACTCTGTTTCTGCTCGGTAAATCCACTTGGCAGAAGGCATTTGAAGTGTTTACGAAGAAAGCAGTAGATCCCTACTTAAACAATTTTGGAAAAAGCCAACAGCTGTTTCAAAACAGTTTCAAACAGGGGACCTTTTGTGTGTGAGGTGAACGTGATAACCATTACACTACAGAAACTTGTGCAGAGATGACATCCAGCAATCTCTTGGTGATCGCTTGTTGAAAAACCTATAAAGTAAAAGATTACTAAATCTCTCATCTGACGATGCAAACAATTAATGTTTTACGTCCAAGGCAAAAAGCTGTTTCCGCTCAGTTTGGAACCGAGGACCTTTCGCGTGTAAAGCGAACGTGATGACCACTACAGAAACCTGACGGGGAGGCTCTCTTCTTTTAACACTACTTGGCAGAAGAGGCCTTTGTAGTGTTGACTAAGAATGCAGCAGAGCCTGGTTTAAGTAATTTTGGAAAAAGCCATTAGCTGTTTCCACCCAGTTTCGAACTGGGGACCTTTCGCGTGTGAGGCGAACGTGATAACCACTACACTATGGAAACT
The DNA here is from genome assembly GCF_049309525.1 of Garra rufa. Taxonomy (NCBI): domain Eukaryota; kingdom Metazoa; phylum Chordata; class Actinopteri; order Cypriniformes; family Cyprinidae; genus Garra; species Garra rufa. Next base: position 66,114,297 of record NC_133362.1, read on the forward strand.
TGCAAAAAGTACACAGCCAGCAATCTGCTGGTGATCGCTTGCTGTAAAACGAATAAAGGAAAAGATAACTAAATCCCTCCCCTGACTTTGCAAACAGTTCATGTTTACCCACAAAAGATAAACACTGTTTCTGCTCGGTTTCGAACCGAGGACCTTTCGCGTGTTAGGCGAACGTGATGACCACTACACTACAGAAACTTGATTACAATGCACCGTTCTTTTAACTCGGCTTGGCAGAAGGCCTTTGTAGTGTTGACGAAGAAAGCAACAGATCCCTACTTAAGCAATTTTGGAAAAAGCCACCAGCTGTTGCCGCCCAGTTTCGAACTGGGGACCTTTCGCATGAGGCGAACGTGACAACCACTACACTATGGAATCCCGTGCAGAGATGACTGCCAGCAATCTCCTGGTGATCGCTTGTGGAAGAGCGAACTAAGGAAAAGATAATTAAACACCTCAGCTGACTTTGCAAACATTTCATGTTTTCCCACAAAAGAGAAACACTGTCTCTGCTCGGTAAATCCACTTGGCAGAAGGCAATTGTATTGTTTACGAAGAAAGCAGTAGATCCCTACTTAAACAATTTTGGAAAAAGCCAACAGCTGTTTCAGCACAGTTTTAAACTGGGGACCTTTCGTATGTGAGGTGAATGTGATAACCATTACACTACAGAAACTTGTGCAGAGAAGACAGCCAGCAATCTCGTGGTGATCGCTTGTTGAAAAACCTATAAAAGAAAAGATTACTAAATCTCTCGTCTGACGATGCAAACAATTAATGTTTTACGTCCAAGGCAAAAAGCTGTTTCCGCTCAGTTTGGAACCGAGGACCTTTCGCGTGTAAAGCGAACGTGATGACCACTACAGAAACCTGACGGGGAGCCTCTCTTCTTTTAACACTACTTGGCAGAAGAGGCCTTTGTAGTGTTGACTAAGAATGCAGCAGAGCCTGGCTTAAGCAATTTTGGAAAAAGCCAGTAGCTGTTTCCACCCAGTTTCGAACTGGGGACCTTTTGCGTGTAAGGCGAACGTGATAACCACTACACTATGGAAACTTGCAAAAAGTACACAGCCAGCAATCTCCTGGTGATCGCTTGCTGTAAAACGAATAAAGGAAAAGATAACTAAATCCCTCCCCTGACTTTGCAATCAGTTCATGTTTACCCACGAAAGAGAAACACTGTTTCTGCCCGGTTTCGAACCGAGGACCTTTCGCGTGTTAGGCAAACGTGATGACCACTACACTACAGAAACTTGATTACGATCCACCGTTCTTTTAACTCGGCTTGGCAGAAGGCCTTTGTAGTGTTGACGAAGAAAGCAACAGATCCCTACTTAAGCAATTTTGGAAAAAGCCACCAGCTGTTACCACCAAGTTTCGAACTGGGGACCTTTCGCATGCGGCAAACGTGACAACCACTACACTATGGAATCCTTCGCAGAGACGACTGCCAGCAATCTCCTGGTGATCGCTTGTGGAAGAGCGAACTAAGGAAAAGATAATTAAACACCTCACCTGACTTTGCAAACATTTCATGTTTTCCCACAAAAGAGAAACTCTGTTTCTGCTCGGTAAATCCACTTGGCAGAAGGCATTTGTAGTGTTTACGAAGAAAGCAGTAGATCCCTACTTAAACAATTTTGGAAAAAGCCAACAGCTGTTTCAAAACAGTTTCAAACTGGGGACCTTTTGTGTGTGAGGTGAACGTGATAACCATTAGACTACAGAAACTTGTGCAGAGAAGACAGCCAGCAATCTCGTGGTGATCGCTTGTTGAAAAACCTATAAAGGAAAAGATTACTAAATCTCTCGTCTGACGATGCAAACAATTAATGTTTAACGTCCAAGGCAAAAAGCTGTTTCCGCTCAGTTTGGAACCGAGGACCTTTCGCGTGTAAAGCAAACGTGATGACCACTACAGAAATCTGACGGGGAGCCTCTCTTCTTTTAACACTACTTGGCAGAAGAGGCCTTTGTAGTGTTGACTAAGAATGCAGCAGAGCCTGGCTTAAGCAATTTTGGAAAAAGCCAGTAGCTGTTTCCACCCAGTTTCGAACTGGGGACCTTTCGCGTGTAAGGCGAACGTGATAACCACTACACTATGGAAACTTGCAAAAAGTACATAGCCAGCAATCTCCTGGTGATCGCTTGCTGTAAAACGAATAAAAGAAAAGATAACTAAATCCCTCCCCTGACTTTGCAAACAGTTCATGTTTACCCACAAAAGAGAAACTCTGTTTCTGCTCGGTTTCGAACCGAGGACCTTTCGCGTGTTAGGCGAACGTGATGACCACTACACTACAGAAACCTGATTAGGAGCCACCATTCTTTTAACTCGGCTTGGCAGAAGGCCTTTGTAGTGTTGACGAATAAAGCAACAGATCCCTACTTAAGCAATTTTGGAAAAAGCCACCAGCTGTTGCCACCCAGTTTCGAACTGGGGACCTTTCGCATGAGGCGAACGTGACAACCACTACACTATGGAATCCTTCGCAGAGACGACTGCCAGCAATCTCCTGGTGATCGCTTGTGGAAGAGCGAACTAAGGAAAAGATAATTAAACACCTCACCTGACTTTGCAAACATTTCATGTTTTCCCACAAAAGAGAAACTCTGTTTCTGCTCGGTAAATCCACTTGGCAGAAGGCATTTGTAGTGTTTACGAAGAAAGCAGTAGATCCCTACTTAAACAATTTTGGAAAAAGCCAACAGCTGTTTCAAAACAGTTTCAAACTGGGGACCTTTTGTGTGTGAGGTGAACGTGATAACCATTAGACTACAGAAACTTGTGCAGAGAAGACAGCCAGCAATCTCGTGGTGATCGCTTGTTGAAAAACCTATAAAGGAAAAGATTACTAAATCTCTCGTCTGACGATGCAAACAATTAATGTTTTACGTCCAAGGCAAAAAGCTGTTTCCGCTCAGTTTGGAACCGAGGACCTTTCGCGTGTAAAGCAAACGTGATGACCACTACAGAAACCTGACGGGGAGCCTCTCTTCTTTTAACACTACTTGGCAGAAGAGGCCTTTGTAGTGTTGACTAAGAATGCAGCAGAGCCTGGCTTAAGCAATTTTGGAATAAGCCAGTACCTGTTTCCACCCAGTTTCGAACTGGGGACCTTTCGCGTGTGAGGCGAACGTGATAACCACTACACTATGGAAACTTGCAAAATGTACACAGCCAGCAATCTCCTGGTGATCGCTTGCTGTAAAACGAATAAAGGAAAAGATAACTAAATCCCTCCCCTGACTTTGCAAACAGTTCATGTTTACCCACAAAAGAGAAACTCTGTTTCTGCTCGGTTTCGAACAGAGGACCTTTCGCGTGTTAGGCGAACGTGATGACCACTACACTACAGAAACTTGATTAGGATCCACCGTTCTTTTAACTCGGCTTGGCAGAAGGCCTTTGTAGTGTTGACGAATAAAGCAACAGATCCCTACTTAAGCAATTTTGGAAAAAGCCACCAGCTGTTGCCACCCAGTTTCGAACTGGGGACCTTTCGCATGAGGCGAACGTGACAACCACTACACTATGGAATCCCGTTCAGAGATGACTGCCAGCAATCTCCTGGTGATCGCTTGTGGAAGAGCGAACTAAGGAAAAGATAATTAAACACCTCACCTGACTTTGCAAACATTTCATGTTTTCCCACAAAAGAGAAGCTCTGTTTCTGCTCGGTAAATCCACTTGGCAGAAGAGGCCTTTGTAGTGTTGACTAAGAATGCAGCAGAGCCTGGCTTAAGCAAATTTGGAAAAAGCCAGTAGCTGTTTCCACCCAGTTTCGAACTGGGGACCTTTCGCGAGTGAGGCGAACGTGATAACCACTACACTATGGAAACTTGCAAAAAGTACACAGTCAGCAATCTCCTGGTAATCGCTTGCTGTAAAACGAATAAAGGAAAAGATAACTAAATCTCTCATCTGACGATGCAAACAATTAATGTTTTACGTCCAAGGCAAAAAGCTGTTTCCGCTCAGTTTGGAACCGAGGACCTTTCGCGTGTAAAGCGAACGTGATGACCACTACAGAAACCTGACGGGGAGGCTCTCTTCTTTTAACACTACTTGGCAGAAGGCCTTTGTAGTGTTGACGAAGAAAGCAACAGATCCCTACTTAAGCAATTTTGGAAAAAGCCACCAGCTGTTGCCGCCCAGTTTCGAACTGGGGACCTTTCGCATGAGGCGAACGTGACAACCACTACACTATGGAATCCCGTGCAGAGATGACTGCCAGCAATCTCCTGGTGATCGCTTGTGGAAAAGCGAACTAAGGAAAAGATAATTAAACACCTCAGCTGACTTTGCAAACATTTCATGTTTTCCCACAAAAGAGAAACACTGTCTCTGCTCGGTAAATCCACTTGGCAGAAGGCAATTGTATTGTTTACGAAGAAAGCAGTAGATCCCTACTTAAACAATTTTGGAAAAAGCCAACAGCTGTTTCAGCACAGTTTTAAACTGGGGACCTTTCGTATGTGAGGTGAATGTGATAACCATTACACTACAGAAACTTGTGCAGAGACGACATCCAGCAATCTCTTGGTGATCGCTGGTTGAAAAACCTATAAAGTAAAAGATTACTAAATCTCTCATCTGACGATGCAAACAATTAATGTTTTACGTCCAAGGCAAAAAGCTGTTTCCGCTCAGTTTGGAACCGAGGACCTTTCGCGTGTAAAGCGAACGTGATGACCACTACAGAAACCTGACGGGGAGGCTCTCTTCTTTTAACACTACTTGGCAGAAGAGGTCTTTGTAGTGTTGACTAAGAATGCAGCAGAGCCTGGTTTAAGTAATTTTGGAAAAAGCCAGTAGCTGTTTCCACCCAGTTTCGAACTGGGGACCTTTCGCGTGTGAGGCGAACGTGATAACCACTACACTATGGAAACTTGCAAAAAGTACACCGCCAGCAATCTCCTGGTGATCGCTTGCTGTAAAACGAATAAAGGAAAAGATAACTAAATCCCTCCCCTGACTTTGCAAACAGTTCATGTTTTCCCACGAAAGAGAAACACTGTTTCTGCTCGGTTTCGAACCGAGGACCTTTCGCGTGTTAGGCGAACGTGATGACCACTACACTACAGAAACTTGATTAGGAGCCACCGTTCTTTTAACTCGGCTTGGCAGAAGGCCTTTGTAGTGTTGACGAATAAAGCAACAGATCCCTACTTAAGCAATTTTGGAAAAAGCCACCAGCTGTTGCCACCCAGTTTCGAACTGGGGACCTTTCGCATGAGGCGAACGTGACAACCACTACACTATGGAATCCCGTGCAGAGATGACTGCCAGCAATCTCCTGGTGATCGCTTGTGGAAGAGCGAACTAAGGAAAAGATAATTAAACACCTCACCTGACTTTGCAAACATTTCATGTTTTCCCACAAAAGAGAAACTCTGTTTCTGCTCGGTAAATCCACTTGGCAGAAGGCATTTGTAGTGTTTACGAAGAAAGCAGTAGATCCCTACTTAAACAATTTTGGAAAAAGCCAACAGCTGTTTCAAAACAGTTTCAAACTGGGGACCTTTTGTGTGTGAGGTGAACGTGATAACCATTACACTACAGAAACTTGTGCAGAGAAGACAGCCAGCAATCTCGTGGTGATCGCTTGTTGAAAAACCTATAAAGGAAAAGATTACTAAATCTCTCGTCTGACGATGCAAACAATTAATGTTTTACGTCCAAGGCAAAAAGCTGTTTCCGCTCAGTTTGGAACCGAGGACCTTTCGCGTGTAAAGCGAACGTGATGACCACTACAGAAACCTGACGGGGAGGCTCTCTTCTTTTAACACTACTTGGCAGAAGAGGTCTTTGTAGTGTTGACTAAGAATGCAGCAGAGCCTGGCTTAAGCAATTTTGGAATAAGCCAGTACCTGTTTCCACCCAGTTTCGAACTGGGGACCTTTCGCGTGTGAGGCGAACGTGATAACCACTACACTATGGAAACTTGCAAAAAGTACACAGCCAGCAATCTCCTGGTGATCGCTTGCTGTAAAACGAATAAAGGAAAAGATAACTAAATCCCTCCCCTGACTTTGCAAACAGTTCATGTTTACCCACAAAAGACAAACACTGTTTCTGCTCGGTTTCGAACCGAGGACCTTTCGCGTGTTAGGCGAACGTGATGACCACTACACTACAGAAACTTGATTAGGATCCACCGTTCTTTTAACTCGGCTTGGCAGAAGGCCTTTGTAGTGTTGACGAATAAAGCAACAGATCCCTACTTAAGCAATTTTGGAAAAAGCCACCAGCTGTTGCCACCCAGTTTCGAACTGGGGACCTTTCGCATGAGGCGAACGTGACAACCACTACACTATGGAATCCCGTGCAGAGATGACTGCCAGCAATCTCCTGGTGATCGCTTGTGGAAGAGCGAACTAAGGAAAAGATAATTAAACACCTCACCTGACTTTGCAAACATTTCATGTTTTCCCACAAAAGAGAAACTCTGTTTCTGCTCGGTAAATCCACTTGGCAGAAGGCATTTGTAGTGTTTACGAAGAAAGCAGTAGATCCCTACTTAAACAATTTTGGAAAAAGCCAACAGCTGTTTCAAAACAGTTTCAAACTGGGGACCTTTCGTGTGTGAGGTGAACGTGATAACCATTACACTACAGAAAGTTGTGCAGAGATGACATCCAGCAATCTCTTGGTGATCGCTTGTTGAAAAACCTATAAAGTAAAAGATTACTAAATCTCTCATCTGACGATGCAAACAATTAATGTTTTACGTCCAAGGCAAAAAGCTGTTTCCGCTCAGTTTGGAACCGAGGACCTTTCGCGTGTAAAGCGAACGTGATGACCACTACAGAAACCTGACGGGGAGGCTCTCTTCTTTTAACACTACTTGGCAGAAGAGGCCTTTGTAGTGTTGACTAAGAATGCAGCAGAGCCTGGTTTAAGTAATTTTGGAAAAAGCCAGTAGCTGTTTCCACCCAGTTTCGAACTGGGGACCTTTCGCGTGTGAGGCGAACGTGATAACCACTACACTATGGAAACTTGCAAAAAGTACACAGCCAGCAATCTCCTGGTGATCGCTTGCTGTAAAACGAATAAAGGAAAATATAACTAAATCCCTCCCCTGACTTTGCAAACAGTTCATGTTTACCCACGAAAGAGAAACACTGTTTCTGCTCGGTTTCGAACCGAGGACCTTTCGCGTGTTAGGCAAACGTGATGACCACTACACTACAGAAACTTGATTAGGATCCACCGTTCTTTTAACTCGGCTTGGCAGAATGCCTTTGTAGTGTTGACGAAGAAAGCAACAGATCCCTACTTAAGCAATTTTGGAAAAAGCCACCAGCTGTTACCACCAAGTTTCGAACTGGGGACCTTTCGCATGCAGCAAACGTGACAACCACTACACTATGGAATCCTTCGCAGAGATGACTGCCAGCAATCTCCTGGTGATCGCTTGTGGAAGAGCGAACTAAGGAAAAGATAATTAAACACCTCACCTGACTTTGCAAACATTTCATGTTTTCCCACAAAAGAGAAACTCTGTTTCTGCTCGGTAAATCCACTTGGCAGAAGGCATTTGTAGTGTTTACGAAGAAAGCAGTAGATCCCTACTTAAACAATTTTGGAAAAAGCCAACAGCTGTTTCAAAACAGTTTCAAACTGGGGACCTTTCGTGTGTGAGGTGAACGTGATAACCATTACACTACAGAAAGTTGTGCAGAGATGACATCCAGCAATCTCTTGGTGATCGCTTGTTGAAAAACCTATAAAGTAAAAGATTACTAAATCTCTCGTCTGACGATGCAAACAATTAATGTTTTACGTCCAAGGCAAAAAGCTGTTTCCGCTCAGTTTGGAACCGAGGACCTTTCGCGTGTAAAGCGAACGTGATGACCACTACAGAAACCTGACGGGGAGGCTCTCTTCTTTTAACACTACTTGGCAGAAGAGGTCTTTGTAGTGTTGACTAAGAATGCAGCAGAGCCTGGCTTAAGCAATTTTGGAATAAGCCAGTACCTGTTTCCACCCAGTTTCGAACTGGGGACCTTTCGCGTGTGAGGCGAACGTGATAACCACTACACTATGGAAACTTGCAAAAAGTACACAGCCAGCAATCTCCTGGTGATCGCTTGCTGTAAAACGAATAAAGGAAAAGATAACTAAATCCCTCCCCTGACTTTGCAAACAGTTCATGTTTACCCACAAAAGACAAACACTGTTTCTGCTCGGTTTCGAACCGAGGACCTTTCGCGTGTTAGGCGAACGTGATGACCACTACACTACAGAAACTTGATAAGGATCCACCGTTCTTTTAACTCGGCTTGGCAGAAGGCCTTTGTAGTGTTGACGAATAAAGCAACAGATCCCTACTTAAGCAATTTTGGAAAAAGCCACCAGCTGTTGCCAGCCAGTTTCGAACTGGGGACCTTTCGCATGAGGCGAACGTGACAACCACTACACTATGGAATCCCGTGCAGAGATGACTGCCAGCAATCTCCTGGTGATCGCTTGTGGAAGAGCGAACTAAGGAAAAGATAATTAAACACCTCACCTGACTTTGCAAACATTTCATGTTTTCCCACAATAGAGAAACTCTGTTTCTGCTCGGTAAATCCACTTGGCAGAAGGCATTTGTAGTGTTTACGAAGAAAGCAGTAGATCCCTACTTAAACAATTTTGGAAAAAGCCAACAGCTGTTTCAAAACAGTTTCAAACTGGGGACCTTTCGTGTGTGAGGTGAACGTGATAACCATTACACTACAGAAAGTTGTGCAGAGATGACATCCAGCAATCTCTTGGTGATCGCTTGTTGAAAAACCTATAAAGTAAAAGATTACTAAATCTCTCATCTGACGATGCAAACAATTAATGTTTTACGTCCAAGGCAAAAAGCTGTTTCCGCTCAGTTTGGAACCGAGGACCTTTCGCGTATAAAGCGAACGTGATGACCACTACAGAAACCTGACGGGGAGGCTCTCTTCTTTTAACACTACTTGGCAGAAGAGGCCTTTGTAGTGTTGACTAAGAATGCAGCAGAGCCTGGTTTAAGTAATTTTGGAAAAAGCCAGTAGCTGTTTCCACCCAGTTTCGAACTGGGGACCTTTCGCATGAGGCGAACGTGACAACCACTACACTATGGAATCCCGTTCAGAGATGACTGCCAGCAATCTCCTGGTGATCGCTTGTGGAAGAGCGAACTAAGGAAAAGATAATTAAACACCTCACCTGACTTTGCAAACATTTCATGTTTTCCCACAAAAGATAAACACTGTTTCTGCTCGGTTTCGAACCGAGGACCTTTCGCGTGTTAGGCTAACGTGATGACCACTACACTACAGAAACTTGATTACAATACACCGTTCTTTTAACTCGGCTTGGCAGAAGGCCTTTGTAGTGTTGACGAAGAAAGCAACAGATCCCTACTTAAGCAAATTTGGAAAAAGCCAGTAGCTGTTTCCACCCAGTTTCGAACTGGGGACCTTTCGCGTGTGAGGCGAACGTGATAACCACTACACTATGTAAACTTGCAAAAAGTACACAGCCAGCAATCTCCTGGTAATCGCTTGCTGTAAAACGAATAAAGGAAAAGATAACTAAATCCCTCCCCTGACTTTGCAAACAGTTCATGTTTTCCCACAAAAGAGAAACTCTGTTTCTGCTCGGTTTCGAACCGAGGACCTTTCACGTGTTAGGCGAACGTGATGACCACTACACTACAGAAACTTGATTACGATCCACCGTTCTTTTAACTCGGCTTGGCAGAAGGCCTTTGTAGTGTTGACGAAGAAAGCAACAGATCCCTACTTAAGCAATTTTGGAAAAAGCCACCAGCTGTTACCACCAAGTTTCGAACTGGGGACCTTTCGCATGAGCCAAACGTGACAACCACTACACTATGGAATCCTTCGCAGAGACGACTGCCAGCAATCTCCTGGTGATCGCTTGTGGAAGAGCGAACTAAGGAAAAGATAATTAAACACCTCACCTGACTTTGCAAACATTTCATGTTTTCCCACAAAAGAGAAACTCTGTTTCTGCTCGGTAAATCCACTTGGCAGAAGGCATTTGTAGTGTTTACGAAGAAAGCAGTAGATCCCTACTTAAACAATTTTGGAAAAAGCCAACAGCTGTTTCAAAACAGTTTCAAACAGGGGACCTTTTGTGTGTGAGGTGAACGTGATAACCATTACACTACAGAAACTTGTGCAGAGATGACATCCAGCAATCTCTTGGTGATCGCTTGTTGAAAAACCTATAAAGGAAAAGATTACTAAATCTCTCGTCTGACGATGCAAACAATTAATGTTTTACGTCCAAGGCAAAAAGCTGTTTCCGCTCAGTTTGGAACCGAGGACCTTTCGCGTGTAAAGCAAACGTGATGACCACTACAGAAACCTGACGGGGAGCCTCTCTTCTTTTAACACTACTTGGCAGAAGAGGCCTTTGTAGTGTTGACTAAGAATGCAGCAGAGCCTGGCTTAAGCAATTTTGGAATAAGCCAGTACCTGTTTCCACCCAGTTTCGAACTGGGGACCTTTCGCGTGTGAGGCGAACGTGATAACCACTACACTATTGAAACTTGCAAAATGTACACAGCCAGCAATCTCCTGGTGATCGCTTGCTGTAAAACGAATAAAGGAAAAGATAACTAAATCCCTCCCCTGACTTTGCAAACAGTTCATGTTTACCCACAAAAGAGAAACTCTGTTTCTGCTCGGTTTCGAACAGAGGACCTTTCGCGTGTTAGGCGAACGTGATGACCACTACACTACAGAAACTTGATTAGGATCCACCGTTCTTTTAACTCGGCTTGGCAGAAGGCCTTTGTAGTGTTGACGAATAAAGCAACAGATCCCTACTTAAGCAATTTTGGAAAAAGCCACCAGCTGTTGCCACCCAGTTTCGAACTGGGGACCTTTCGCATGAGGCGAACGTGACAACCACTACACTATGGAATCCCGTTCAGAGATGACTGCCAGCAATCTCCTGGTGATCGCTTGTGGAAGAGCGAACTAAGGAAAAGATAATTAAACACCTCACCTGACTTTGCAAACATTTCATGTTTTCCCACAAAAGAGAAGCTCTGTTTCTGCTCGGTAAATCCACTTGGCAGAAGAGGCCTTTGTAGTGTTGACTAAGAATGCAGCAGAGCCTGGCTTAAGCAAATTTGGAAAAAGCCAGTAGCTGTTTCCACCCAGTTTCGAACTGGGGACCTTTCGCGTGTGAGGCGAACGTGATAACCACTACACTATGGAAACTTGCAAAAAGTACACAGCCAGCAATCTCCTGGTAATCGCTTGCTGTAAAACGAATAAAGGAAAAGATAACTAAATCCCTCCCCTGACTTTGCAAACAGTTCATGTTTTCCCACAAAAGAGAAACTCTGTTTCTGCTCGGTTTCGAACCGAGGACCTTTCACGTGTTAGGCGAACGTGATGACCACTACACTACAGAAACTTGATTACGATCCACCGTTCTTTTAACTCGGCTTGGCAGAAGGCCTTTGTAGTGTTGACGAAGAAAGCAACAGATCCCTACTTAAGCAATTTTGGAAAAAGCCACCAGCTGTTACCACCAAGTTTCGAACTGGGGACCTTTCGCATGAGCCAAACGTGACAACCACTACACTATGGAATCCTTCGCAGAGACGACTGCCAGCAATCTCCTGGTGATCGCTTGTGGAAGAGCGAACTAAGGAAAAGATAATTAAACACCTCACCTGACTTTGCAAACATTTCATGTTTTCCCACAAAAGAGAAACTCTGTTTCTGCTCGGTAAATCCACTTGGCAGAAGGCATTTGTAGTGTTTACGAAGAAAGCAGTAGATCCCTACTTAAACAATTTTGGAAAAAGCCAACAGCTGTTTCAAAACAGTTTCAAACAGGGGACCTTTTGTGTGTGAGGTGAACGTGATAACCATTACACTACAGAAACTTGTGCAGAGATGACATCCAGCAATCTCTTGGTGATCGCTTGTTGAAAAACCTATAAAGTAAAAGATTACTAAATCTCTCATCTGACGATGCAAACAATTAATGTTTTACGTCCAAGGCAAAAAGCTGTTTCCGCTCAGTTTGGAACCGAGGACCTTTCGCGTGTAAAGCGAACGTGATGACCACTACAGAAACCTGACGGGGAGGCTCTCTTCTTTTAACACTACTTGGCAGAAGAGGCCTTTGTAGTGTTGACTAAGAATGCAGCAGAGCCTGGTTTAAGTAATTTTGGAAAAAGCCATTAGCTGTTTCCACCCAGTTTCGAACTGGGGACCTTTCGCGTGTGAGGCGAACGTGATAACCACTACACTATGGAAACTTGCAAAAAGTACACAGCCAGCAATCCGCTGGTGATCGCTTGCTGTAAAACGAATAAAGGAAAAGATAACTAAATCCCTCCCCTGACTTTGCAAACAGTTCATGTTTACCCACAAAAGATAAACACTGTTTCTGCTCGGTTTCGAACCGAGGACCTTTCGCGTGTTAGGCGAACGTGATGACCACTACACTACAGAAACTTGATTACAATACACCGTTCTTTTAACTCGGCTTGGCAGAAGGCCTTTGTAGTGTTGACGAAGAAAGCAACAGATCCCTACTTAAGCAATTTTGGAAAAAGCCACCAGCTGTTGCCGCCCAGTTTCGAACTGGGGACCTTTCGCATGAGGCGAACGTGACAACCACTACACTATGGAATCCCGTGCAGAGATGACTGCCAGCAATCTCCTGGTGATCGCTTGTGGAAGAGCGAACTAAGGAAAAGATAATTAAACACCTCAGCTGACTTTGCAAACATTTCATGTTTTCCCACAAAAGAGAAACACTGTCTCTGCTCGGTAAATCCACTTGGCAGAAGGCAATTGTATTGTTTACGAAGAAAGCAGTAGATCCCTACTTAAACAATTTTGGAAAAAGCCAACAGCTGTTTCAGCACAGTTTTAAACTGGGGACCTTTCGTATGTGAGGTGAATGTGATAACCATTACACTACAGAAACTTGTGCAGAGAAGACAGCCAGCAATCTCGTGGTGATCGCTTGTTGAAAAACCTATAAAAGAAAAGATTACTAAATCTCTCGTCTGACGATGCAAACAATTAATGTTTTACGTCCAAGGCAAAAAGCTGTTTCCGCTCAGTTTGGAACCGAGGACCTTTCGCGTGTAAAGCGAACGTGATGACCACTACAGAAACCTGACGGGGAGCCTCTCTTCTTTTAACACTACTTGGCAGAAGAGGCCTTTGTAGTGTTGACTAAGAATGCAGCAGAGCCTGGCTTAAGCAATTTTGGAAAAAGCCAGTAGCTGTTTCCACCCAGTTTCGAACTGGGGACCTTTTGCGTGTAAGGCGAACGTGATAACCACTACACTATGGAAACTTGCAAAAAGTACACAGCCAGCAATCTCCTGGTGATCGCTTGCTGTAAAACGAATAAAGGAAAAGATAACTAAATCCCTCCCCTGACTTTGCAATCAGTTCATGTTTACCCACGAAAGAGAAACACTGTTTCTGCTCGGTTTCGAACCGAGGACCTTTCGCGTGTTAGGCGAACGTGATGACCACTACACTACAGAAACTTGATTAGGATCCACCGTTCTTTTAACTCGGCTTGGCAGAAGGCCTTTGTAGTGTTGACGAATAAAGCAACAGATCCCTACTTAAGCAATTTTGGAAAAAGCCACCAGCTGTTGCCACCCAGTTTCGAACTGGGGACTTTTCGCATGAGGCGAACGTAACAACCACTACACTATGGAATCCCGTGCAGAGATGACTGCCAGCAATCTCCTGGTGATCGCTTGTGGAAGAGCGAACTAAGGAAAAGATAATTAAACACCTCACCTGACTTTGCAAACATTTCATGTTTTCCCACAAAAGAGAAACACTGTCTCTGCTCGGTAAATCCACTTGGCAGAAGGCAATTGTATTGTTTACGAAGAAAGCAGTAGATCCCCACTTAAACTATTTTGGAAAAAGCCAACAGCTGTTTCAGCACAGTTTTAAACTGGGGACCTTTCGTATGTGAGGTGAATGTGATAACCATTACACTACAGAAACTTGTGCAGAGAAGACAGCCAGCAATCTCGTGGTGATCGCTTGTTGAAAAACCTATAAAGGAAAAGATTACTAAATCTCTCGTCTGACGATGCAAACAATTAATGTTTTACGTCCAAGGCAAAAAGCTGTTTCCGCTCAGTTTGGAACCGAGGACCTTTCGCGTGTAAAGCGAACGTGATGACCACTACAGAAACCTGACGGGGAGCCTCTCTTCTTTTAACACTACTTGGCAGAAGAGGCCTTTGTAGTGTTGACTAATGTAAGATTGTAATAGGGATTAATTACACATATAATTTATAATTTAGCTCAAAGGGAATCGAATATGATTCAATAGGGAATTTGAACAGAATCGCTGTTTTACGGCTGTTCAGAGTCGACCCGCGATTCTTTCACAAGTCGTTTAACAGGAACTCTGCAATGGATATTACTATCCAGAATATAGTGAAAACACTATATATTAGCACAGTAGCAAAATCAGCAGTTTAAGGCAATAACTTGTAAGCACGAAACACAAGATACTTAATAAAAATATGAAATTTATTGGATAAACCTAACACATACAAACTAAACTAACATAAACACACGCATTCACACAGGTTGCAGAAAGAGAAAGTGAGGAAAGAATGAGTTTAAAGGAATGAAAATATGAAGTCCCAAGTTATAGCAATATGTAATTGCTTAGACCTGAACAACCATCAATCACTTAATTAACCCTCGTATTGAGTCTCTCAAAGAGGTTATTAAACTTTATTAAATGCACCAGTTCAGTTAGAACCTGGAAGTTACTTGCGTTGCCTTTGTCTGTGAAGGGAATTCCTTTCGTCGCTCGTTCCAGAAAGGGTTTTCCCGAGGTTGCTGATTGCAGTGGTCGGTCAATGTGATGTCTTCTTGGGCGTTGCCTGATGATGCGGAGTTGTGCGCTGGTTAGAGTTCGGGTCCGCGAAGGCGTTTGGGTCGGTCGCGGCTTGCAGAAACTTAACTAGACACGAAACTCTCAACGGAAAGAAATAAAAGAATTAAAGTAATAGATAAGTGTGATGATCTCCTCATGTTTCCTTTAGATGAGGAGGCTGGCATTCAGGCCAGGCGGCGTCGAGACGCCGCGGCGCGAAGCACGTGAAGAGCGTTGTAAGGAGTGAGAAAAGTTGCAAGAGATAAGAGAGAGATTTGAGGGTGTCCTTGAGTTTTTAAACTCAGCCTTTGGACACCTCCCAAAATGATGTCTTGACCAATTAGAACATTGGCTGAACTCCGGTGGGCTGCTGGTTCCACCTTCCAAACCACAAATCACAATGTTATCTTATTAGTCCCGTGATCCCAAATTCCCGCTCTTTGCAGAGATAAATTTGGACATGATTTCTATAACAAGACTATAATACATTTCGCAAAGAATTGAATTACAGGAACATTTTGAGAATGCGATTTCCAACTCAGACATATCAAACATCAATATAAACCATTAAACTATTCAAGAGTTATCAAAAGGGACATACACAATGAGTGATTAAAACATAATAGACAAATGTATGGGTTACATATATGAATAGGAAATTATGCAGAGAAATGATGAGTTGCTCATGAGTCCTTTAAGCATAATTTTGGGTGCATATGTATATATGCATATAGGCAGTTTTCTGTGCCCTTCTGTGAGGGTCTGTTCTCTAAGCTGGGAGGTCAAAAGTTTAGGGAAGGAATTTCCGTTGTGTCCTGTGTGTGGGGGAAAACCAACCATATCGCTAAGGACTTTAATCATGTGATGTTCAAAATGTGCATCTCTTTGACCATTAATCTTGGTTACTTGCTCCAAATTTGACAATCTCCTTATTCGAAGGATTTGATTATGAAGAAGTGTCTTTGTGTTAATTTTAAGTTCTTGGTTAGTTAGGTCTGCTTCAGGCTGGCGTTCTGGCGCCAGCTATGAAACGTCAGATTTATGACGGGCCTCTTGGAATGTACGTCTGTAGAAGTGTTCTAACTTCTAATAGACTCTTTTAAATTGTCTGATTCTCGCTGAAATACTACATATCCCCCTTTCGATCGGTGATGTGTTGTTGGCAGAAGACATCGACGAGCGCTGGAGAAACAAAGGCAGAAGAAGCAGGCAGAAACACAGCAAACAACAAGACAACACTTCCAGGACAGTTACTGTACCGGTGCATGGCATTACGTTATTCGGGTACATGTAGTACCTGGAAAATGGTCGAATTCACATAGAAATTGTTGTTCAAATTTGTTCTCGTATAATGATGCTTTGATCAAATTTTGTGATTAAATTTGTTTGTTTATTTAAGGTTTTAAATTTAGAGACGTTCTGGTGACATCTGTGGTAAAATGATTTGACCTATCTTGCATGGAGCTCTCTGGCTCCCATTCAGTTTAGAATGGCTTGCGGATATTAGGTGTGGCAAGTCAATCCTAATATCAGACCTTTGACCCTTGTAGGGTGGCTAGGAGTTTCACCTGCTAAAGCAAGAGGGGAAGGAAAGCAATAGGCAAGAGGAAAAAAAAAAAAACAAAGAAAATTAGCTGCGGGTTTTCCTAGTCAGGGTTGCGAGTACTATTGAGCTAGGATGGCAGGTGCAGCTGATGTGTCATGTACCTTAACATAGTGTCAGGTGTTCTACCTGGGGTGAGGATAGTTGCATGTTCCTTCCTGGTGGATGTAAAACTATGTTAAGCTGAGATTTGAATATTCTACTCGTGGAAAGAATAAGTTTGTCAAATGTGTTATCAGTAGGTGTGGTTACCTTCTGGGTTGTGAATGTTAATTGTGTAGTGTATGTATGGTCAGATCTGTTTCAGTCTGTTTTGGCTCCCCCTTTTCTTGTAGGTCGGCGAAGATGCTCTCTGCATCCTTGGCTTGGATGAGGGTGTGTTCAGATGGGGGTCAGTCCAGCAAGGCAGGAAGTTCTTTAGCAGACAGTCGGAGGTAGTTTGGCATGGCTGTGTGAAGCTGGGGTGCAAAACTTTGTCTCCTATGTTGCATTTCACTTGTGATGCCTTCTGGTTGTGGCAGACTTTCTGACCTTCTGTGCTTTAGTGGTTGCTGTTGCACAGACATGAATGTGGTTCATGGAGTTGAAGTTCATTTGACAGTTTCTTTGGAAGTGATGGGTGACTGAGGTGATGTTCTTTGGTACCTCAGAGTTTTCATCAGCGGTTGGCCGTGAGAGACTTGTTTGTTCTGGGTGGTTGTTGAACAGGTGCTTGTCATCTCTGATGCGGTGGTGTACCAGGTGATTGTCGGCCTTCCGTTCTGTCGCTGGTCACAGCGAGCATGACTTCTGTTTCTAGTCATTCGTGTCTAGCTGGTTTTCAAGGAACTCTTTCAGTTGTTTCATGACTTGTTCCATGTCTTCTGAGGGTGAACAGTCTTGTTCTTGTGTAGACTTAGCACTGTGGGTGTCTAAGTGGTGCTGATGTGGGTTCTGTCTTTGCTTACCCACTCTAGTTGTTGTTGGACAAGCCGGTCGTTTGGCTTTGCACGTCCAGTTAGGTTTCCTGCTGATCCATTCTTTTGGGTTTCTTGAGAAGTGTGGCTGGTCCCATGGCTTTTCCCAGCGGTTGGGCTGATAGCTGTTGTGGACATGGGGCTCACGTTCTCTTTGCTCTTGATGGAAGACTCGGGTGTTGTGATGCCACTGGGTGTCGTCCAGTGCAAGGCTTGAGTCTTTGGTTACAGAGTTCAAGAGTGTGGAGGTTTTGTTACCTTTCTTTGAGGTCAACTTTTGCTTGGTGTAGGCCTTCTGTGTTAGATCGCGCAACTGTTGGATGGTCATGGAGCGCGGACAGGCCATGACGCCGAGGTGACGACTGACTCCAGGGTGCAGATTTTTCAGGAAAAGGCTTTTGAAGTTCACCTCTTCTTCAAGGTCAAGTTTGTTGTGTGCACCGAAGTAGGCTTTTCGGAGCCGGTTATAGTAGGCTTGTGGCGTCTCTTGTCGACCTTGTTTGGTCTCCAAGGCAGTTAACAGTCCATATTCAGACTCAGGGTCTGTAAACTCTTTGATCAGGACCTCACAAAGTAGCTGGTAGTTTGACTTTGTGTGACTGAGTTGTCGATCTATGAAGTTTCGTACCTCGACACTTGACGTTGCTCTTAGGAGGTACAACCTGTCTCTGTCAGTCACATGAGGTCTCATTTCTAAATGAAAATTAATATCTTGCAGGTGGGCCTGGATGTCGTGGCCCTCTTTGGAGTTCGGGTCAAACTGGCTGATGCTTTTAGACAGCTTGTTGAGGTCTTTGATGGTCAACCCAGGTGCAGTTCCAAGGTCTGCTTGGATGGGGTTTCTGCTTTCAGTGGCAGGAAAGAGCTGTGTGGCGACGGCTAGTGATGTTTCGGGAGGTGGCGCTTCACTTCCTTCGTTGGATGTCAGTTCTTGGATGTGAGACTTAGCTCTGCTCAGCAGTGGTGAGGCTGAGATATGCTTCGCTCTTCTTGGCTCTTGTTCCAGCTCATAAGCATATTTTAACTCTTTTCTGACCACGTAGAGCTCATTGTTGGCATTGTCTAGATGTTGGGTCAGATTGTCTATGTCAGTGCTGTACCTTTCAAGGTGGTTTTCTAAGGCACTGATTTCAGCATTCTTGTCGCTGATGTCGTTCTCGGCTTTCTCTAGTAGCTGTTCGGCATACTGGAGTCTGTTTACCAGGTCTCCCTGGGCAGCCTTTGCTTGTTGCTGGTCAAGTTGAGCTGTTGCCAGGGCTGCTTGGAGCTTTTTAACTTGTTCCGTTGTTTCCTGCTCCCTCTCGTTGGGTGCTTTGAGTTGATCTTGAACTTTCACTTCCAGCTTGTCTATGCGGCGTTGAGCACGTGACAGCTCCTCTTGGAGATGGGTGATGTGCTTGTCGCTCAGTTTCAGCTGGGTTGTGAAGGCATCGCTTAGGGAGCTGGTGATTTTGACTAGCTCCTCGTGGTTGTTGTTCTGGCTTGAATCTTGTGTCAGGAACCTTCTCATTGAGAATAATAACAGTTCAAAGGTCTTGGGGGTGAGGCTGTCCGTCATGCCTCTCAGCCAAGTGTTCACATCTTCCCCATAGGCAAGGGGGTCTGCAGTCTGTGGCATGTTGGCACGCCGAGGAGAAGGGAGACTGACACAGATCTGTGTGAGGTAGAAGCCTATGTGTGGTGGGACAACTAAGTGTTGTGTCAGTGATTGTGAACCCCTAATGAAGTGGGGTGATGATAGTGTTGGTCTCAGGGTGTCTAGGTAGACTAGTGATGTGAAGACTTCGTCACTCTAATGAGGAAGAGGAAAAAAGAGAAAAAGGTGAAAACAAGTCAGTGAAATAAAACAATTCCCTTTTCCAATGGGAGGAATTTTACTTGGATTTGTAAAAGGTAAACAATATTATTATATCTCTGTTCGAGACGTGAGAATATAATAATAATGCTGGTATCTCTTTTCTTAGTCTGACAGGATTGACACCGAACACCTTACAGTTAGACCGCTTACTAAGGAGGCTTCGAAAGCGACTGGTGTTCAACACTTAACTCTAAAAATTGATCTCAGTATGGGATGAGATGCAAAAATTTGGAATGCGTTTTCAAATTCAGGGAGGTTAGGAAGAAGAAGGAGGGTTTGATTACAATCAAATTCATAAGGATGATTACTGTTCTTTGACAAGATTTTGCATTTCATTCACTTAGAATCGATTGATGGTTCTTACAGGTCCCTGCAAATGTGAGGAGTAAAGAAGAAAGAAAGAAGGAGAGACTTGGGTAGAAAGGAAGAGAAGGAGACTTAGCAAATTGAGTGGATCGGGTCCACTCACAGGCTGCGTGGCTGTTATACCCGACTACGAGTAGAGTGTCGTTTTATAGTTGCTGCACAACTAATAAAACAACAATAAAATTTGAGTGAAAGAGAGTTGTCTTTCTAATTTATTTGAACTCGTAGTGAGGGATAACAATGTCTCCTATTAAAGCTCAGGTGTGTCGTTCCCAAGCTAGGATACAAGGAGGTAAAGGAGAAAGGTAGGGTAAAGTGAAATTAAAAGTAATAAATGGCAAAATAATCAAAATGAAATTAAATGCAGTAGGAAATAAAACAAAATAAATAACTAAATAAAATAAAATAAAAATGGAGGTTAATTGTATAACCAAGAGAGGAAGAAATAGGGGTAAAAACGCAATGAAGTAATGAGTAGGTGTGATTCTGAATAGAATCTGTTGATAGGGGTAACAAATCAATTAGGTAAAATAAGTTGCCCTTAACTTTCAAAGTTCAAGGCTTATTAGTACCTAAAATGATTGACCTAAAAGAGAGAATACTAGAAATAATGATCATATGAAATGACCAGATGAGGAAATTCAAATGAGTCCAAATAAATTTAATGTTTGAATTAAATTTGAATTTGTCACAATTAATAATTGAAGTAATATTCCTCTTTCTAGTAAAATGCATATAAAGTGGTAAAGTTAGAAAATTGAGAAATAGGACAGAAAAATAGACCAACAGGTGTATTAGTTCAGAGGTTTAAAGGGTTAAATCACTTTAGCTTTGCCCACACACACTTTATTCAACCACTGGATGTTAATGCTAACTGCTAACCTTTGAGGCTAATCTTTAGCATAGACTTCAATGTAAAAGCAACAGTTTTGTTAGCTTAGCAATAGCAACACCGTAGAGTTTGTTTATAGTATGACGTCAATGTGCTGCGCGTGCGCAGTTCAGAGTTGCTCCGGAAGTAGGTTAAGACTTCCGAGTCACCATCGTAGCTACGGCAACCAAAACAAACTATAGTGAGCTAAGCACATGAAGCATTACATTGCAAGTTCAGTTAAGCATGTTACATGAAATGGCAGCGCATTTCAACACTGTACACATAACAAGACCACTTCTAGTTGGTTTTGCGATGTGGCGCTTTAAACTCTTAGTTCGTTCAGAGTTGGATTTAAACTTTATTTAAGTGGCAGCTTGGCGCTGCAAATGAGGAAACAAAATAATAAATGATCTCGGCGGATCATAAATCTCCGTGCCAGTTTCTCTGAGCACATAGACACAACAGATTTTATTCGCTGTTGTTTAGAGTTAAACTTTACTTGATCAAGATTTAAAACACTCCCGTTTAAATCGCACTGTTTCACTTAGTGAACAGACACAAACAGGCAAGCATTATTTCTAATGTTTAACCAGGGGAGTCAAATTACATAGTTGCTTTGACAATGGAACACGCATTGACAATTAAACTATGAATAATAAGGCCTTTAAATAGATTGAGGGACACGCTCAAACTATCCTTTATTCGTCGATTTATTTTCCCTTTTAATTACTGCAGTTTAGTTCCGTTCAGCTAACGGTGGCTGAGATATAGCAATTGAATGGCACTGGAACACGCAATGACATTAATTCAACTATAAATAAGGCATTACAGAAAATGAGGGACACGCTCAATTTCGACCTTATTGTACGATCTCAGACCTTAACTTTAAACTCACTTACTACAGTTTAAAAAGTAGAGAGACGTTCTCGAGTTACCGTCCTCTGCATTCACTCTAGGTTTCATTCATTCAAGCGGGCGGCCGCGCTGCTTACGTCACACACACACGCACATACAGTCTAGACTCAGACGCTCTCATCCACAGAAATAGAAAATATTAAATAACTTGGTTGTGCTTACGATTTAGATTAAACTGCCCGCATTCTCTCCACCAATATATGTAAGATTGTAAAAGGGATTAATTACACATATAATTTATAATTTAGCTCAAAGGGAAATCGAATATGATTCAATAGGGAATTTGAACAGAATCGCTGTTTTACGGCTGTTCAAGAGTCGACCTGCGATTCATTCACAAGCCGTAACAGAAACTCTGCGATGGATATTACTATCCAGAATATAGTGAAAACACTATATATTAGCACAGTAGCAAAATCAGCAGTTTAAGACATTAACTTGTAAGCACAAAACACAAGATACTTATCTTTTCTAATAAAAATATGATTTTAATGGATAAACCTAACACATACAATCTAAACTAACATAAAACACACGCATTCACACAGGTTGCAGAAAGAGAAAGTGAGGAAAGAATGAGTTTAAAGGAATGAAAATATGAAGTACCAAGTTAGCAATATGTGCAATTGCTTAGACCTGAACAACCATCAATCACTTAATTAACCCTCGTATTGAGTCTCTCAAAGAAGTTATTAAACTTTATATCAAAATGCACCAGTTCAGTAAGATTCTGGAGGTTACTTGCGCGTTGCCTTTGGGAATTCCTTTAGTTGCGTCGCTTCAGGGCTTTCCCGAGGTTGCTGATTGGTTGGTTCTGTGGTCCTTTGTGTGCTTGGGCGTTGGCTGGATATGAGAGTTGCGTGCTGTTGAAGTTGAGGTCAGCGAAGACGTTTAGGTTAGTCGCGGCTTGCACAAACTTAACTAGAAACGAAACTCTCAACGGAAAGAAATAAAAATAAAAAAAAGATTAAAGAAAAAGATAGAAGTGTGGTGATCTCCTCATGTTTCCTTTAGATGAGGAGGCTGGCATTCAGGCCAGGCGGCGTCGAGACGTAAGAGAGCTTATAGTGAAGAGATAAGAGAGAAATTTGAGGGTGTCCTTGAGTTTTTAAACTCAGCCTTTGGACACATCCCAAAATGGTGTCTTGACCAATTAGAACAATGTCCGAAGTCCGGTGGACTGCTGGTTCCTCCTACCAACCATAAATCCCAATGTTATCTTATTAGTCCCGTGATCCCAAATTCCCGCTCTTTGCAGAGATAAATTTGGACATGATTTCTATAACAAGACTATAATACATTTTGCAAAGAATTGAATTACAGGAACATTTTGAGAATGCGATTTCCAACTCAGACATATCAAACATCAATATAAACCATTAAACTATTCAATAGTTATCAAAAGGGACATACACAATGAGTGATTAAAACATAATAGACAAATGTGTGGGTTACATATATGATAGGAAGTTATACATAGAAATGAGGAGTTGCTCCTTAGTTCTTTAGCACATTTTAGGCGCATATGTACATCAATAGACAGTTTTCTGTGCCCTTCTGTGAGGGTCTGTTCTCTAAGCTGGGAGGTCAAAAGTTTAGGGAAGGAATTTCCGTTGTGTCCTGTGTGTGGGGGAAAACCAACCATATCGCTAATGACTTTAATCATGTGATGTTCAAAATGTGCATCTCTTTGACCATTAATCTTGGTTACTTGCTCCAAATTTGACAATCTCCTTATTCGAAGGATTTGATTATGAAGAAGTGTCTTTGTGTTAATTTTGCGAGTTCTTAGTAAGTTAGGTTTGCTTCAGGCTGGCGGTCTGGCGCCAGGCTATCAAACGTCAGATTTATGACGGGCCTCTTGTGGAATGTACGTCTGTAGAAGTGTTCTAACTTCTAATCGACTCTCTTAAATTGTCTGATTCGCGCTGAAATCCTACACTAAGTTTTCATATAAAATCAGGAATCACGAATATGACAAAATAATAATAATAATAATTTTATATATATATAATTAATTGTATAGCTATAATGCTTAATTTCATTCGTTTCGCTCTGTGGAAATGTAAAGAAAAAATCCTGTTTTTACCTGGAATTCGTTTTTAATCCCTGGTTTTAAACAAGCATATACATGAGATAATTTATTGCTTGAATAAACGTTAAAAAATAGTGCTAAATTTTATATAATTAAGGAAATTAAACAGACCTAGGCATTTGAAAAGACTAATAGTAAAATCTGTCTAATAATTCCAAAAAGAAAGAGAAACATTGGACATTGAATATCGCGTCAGCATTTATTCAACAGTTAATAACGCTCAACATTCAAAAGGTAAATATTATTCAGCCAATAAAGTGTAGGTCTATGTATTTCATAGAAAAGTGTGTCTAGTACTACATAAATTACAAAGGTTTAATTGGCATCTTTATTTCAAACGACCCGACCGAACGCAACCCGAATATCATTAAAAATATTTTTGGATGACTCGTAACCGCGAGTGACCGCGGGCACCCGCTCATTTCGGATCAACCCGCGCATCACTGGTAGAAACCATCCTTGATTTTATCTAAGAACTTTTCTGATTTGATCGTAAGAGCGATTCAGAGAAACGAACGTACACACGAAATCCATGCGTACGCCAGTCATTCGGTTATAAATCACAAATGATCGTGGAATTGTGTGCAGCTGAATGTTCCGCCGTCGAAACGCCCCTGCTTAATTAATTAACATATAAAATGAGCTCATTCCTAAAGCAAAAACTCTGTGACAATGGCAAGTAAAAAGGAGCGCAAGAAATCAAATTATAGTGAGGCTGAACTATCTGCAATACCAGGGGCCTCATTTATAAAGACTTGCGTAGAAACCATCCTTGATTTTATCTAAGAACTTTTCTGATTTGATCGTAAGAGCGATTCAGAGAAAACGAACGTACGCACGAAATCCATGCGTACGCCAGCCATTCGGTTATAAATCACAAATGATCGTGGAATTGTGTGCAGCTGAATGTTCCGCCTTCGAAACGCCCCTGCTTAATTAATTAACATATAAAATGAGCTCATTCCTAAAGCAAAAACTCTGTGACAATGGCAAGTAAAAAGGAGCGCAAGAAAGCAAATTATAGTGAGGCTGAAATTGACGTTTTGTTGATGGAGCTACAGATGCGTGGAAAGGTGTTATTTGGAAGTTTGTCTGGTGGCGTCACTACCAAGTCAAAGTATGTGGCCTGGCAAGCGGTTACCCAGGCTGTAAATGAGGTTGGGGGAAAACAAAGGACCCTGCCAGAGGTGAAGAAAAAATGGGCTGATTTGAAATTGCAATCAAAGAAACGCATCGCGGCGCATATGGCCAAAGTGAGGCTTACTGGAGGTGGTGGACCCACATCCAAACTGAGTCCGGAGGATGAGAGAATATGCGCAATCATTGGAGAGGGGGCCGTAAAGGGAATATATGAGGAGGGCGACACCGACCTTTTGTCTGCAGAAGGTTCAGAAGGTATGTGTTTGGTTCAAATGAAGTGTCTTAATTGAATAATGAATCTTCAAACATTGTTATAATTCAATTTGTTTATTTATTTAGACGAAGGGTCTTTACAGAGACGAGCTGGACATTGCAGTCGGACTGCCTCCCTAACAGCAGCTGCACCTGCAATATCCGCACCAGAGGCCGCATCTTCATCACACACAAGACCTCTGCGACCACCAGCCGCTTCATCCCCATCCCATCGTGAGCGTCTCCGACCCTCAACTTCCTCTTCCACCCGTGGTAGAGTTTTATCTGAGGCAGTCCTACAGACACAAAGGGATTTAAACCAGTCTGTTAGTGAGGTGGTTACCGAGCTTCGGCAAGTCCGGCATGCTCTGGTTGAAATGAATCAAACTTTGTCCGCAATTGCGGGTACTTTGAACAAATTGCTTAAATAAAAACCTAAAATGTGAACGTGTGTGTTTATTCTCAGCAAAATGATTTACCTGTTGGTATAATTGGTGAATCACTTCCCGTCTTTTTCTCAGCGCAGTAATGTGCGCGTTATGGTCAGCAGCGAGGGGAGGGTGGTCATCTTCGTCCATGCGCATTTCCTCTTCTAGTAGTTCTATGCCATGGTTTAAACACGTGTTGTGTAGTACACAGCAGGCTAGGATTATCTGGCAAACCTTTTCGGGGTCATATAACAGTCTCCCTCCTGATGCATCCAAACATCGCCACCTTCCCTTCAGCATGCCTATGCTGCGCTCCACTACCGACCGCGCACGAGCATGTACAGTGTTGAAGTGGGCCTCCTCGGCTGTCTCCGTGTGCGCAATCGGGGTGAGCAGCCATGTCTTTAGAGGATAACCTCGGTCTCCTGTTGTCGTAGAAATTATTAATTTTACCGTATGCTCCCTGAAAAAAAAAATAAAAATATTGGGCAAAAGTTTTTAAAAAGGGTTTACCGAGAAGCCAGCCGTCTCTGCCCGCTCCGGCCTCCAGTCGATTTCCAACACTGCAATTACGCACGATGAAAGAATCGTGCGTTGACCCTGGCCAGCGCGCAACAGCATTTAGGATTGCCATACGCGCATCACAAATGAGCTGCACATTTATGGAGTGGAAGTTTTTCCTGTTGACATACATGTACTCGTTCACATGTGGAGCTCGTATGGCAACATGGGTGCAGTCTATCGCACCAATTACGTTTGGGAACCCTGTTTTACGCAGGAAATCCTGCCTCACTTCTCGCTGTTCCTGGGCACTATATGGGAATCGAATTAATTGCGGACATAGGCAAATAATTCCGCGAAGAACATCAGGCAATATTCTGCTAAATGTTGATTGGGATATTCCCGACCTGTCTCCAATTTCTCTTTGGAATGTTCCTGTGGCCAGGAACCCAAGAACAGACAAAACCTGCACCTGAACGGGTATGGCCTGGTTGCGTCGGGTGCGTCTCTGTAGATGAGGGCCCATTTGAGCACAAAGCTCTAACAAAGCCCTTCTCGGCAAGCGGTACCTGCTTATCAGCCATGTGTCATCATGTGCCCAAAAGTCTGCGCGGTCACGAAAAACTCTTTCTCTCCGTATTGCACGGTTGGCAATATCCTCTAACAAGACCAATGCCGCCATGTCTCCTACTAAAACCCAACCCACCATGACAGTTTTTATAGCCTACAAAATAATTTACACCTGTGGAATTAAATGTATGATAATCGTACTATAATATGAATCAACTGCCTATTGATTTGATTGTATTAATTCTGTAATTGATGAACATGACGATAAAACATTATTAAAAATAGGTTTAAAGTATTGGAAGGGTGCTTATGCTTATATCAGCCAAATCTTAATCATATTTCAGTGAAAGAGGCAAGATTGTCTTTTTTATCTGAAATTCCTTGCCCGTGCGTTGAACTATCTGCAATACCAGGCATTACCACAAGGAAACGGTCGTACGCCAAGCTGGAATCTGACGTGGAGATAAGTACTTATCCACGTCAAAGACGGTTTTTATAAATCTGTACTTTGACGTGGATTTGATCGTACGAACACTCTAAGATCAAATCAGTGCGTAAGAAAGTTTTATAAATGAGGCCCCAGGCATTACCACAAGGAAACGGTCGTACGCCAAGCTGGAATCTGACGTGGAGATAAGTACTTGGCTGAATCCAGATCAGACGGTTGCATGTTCCAATCACATCAGTTGATCTCTTCTTGACATCCATAGTATAAAGTCTACAGCCCTTTACCGTGACTGATTTGCAAATTGAATCAAAGCAATTAAGCAAGGAACGCCAACTTGTTTTCTCGACCTTGTGGCCGCGACAGAGTGCGCCTGACCCCGGATCGGGAGGTTGCGTGTTCCAGTTATGTTGAGGTCAAGCGATCTGTTCTTGACTTTGTGAGTTTAAAGACTAGCTGATTTGCATAGTTTATCAAAGTGCTTAAGCATGAAGCACTAAATAATTTTTCCGCTATCTTGTAGAGTGTCTGGCTCCAAATCACCTTGAGGTCACCGTATATTTACTGATTTGCATTCTGTGTCAAGGGGGTTAAGCAAAATACATCACCTCTGGGTTCAGGACCTCGTGGCGCAACGGTAGCGTGTCTGACTCCAGATCAGAAGGTTGCGTGTTCAAATCACGTCGGGGTCACGTGATTTCTTGTTGACTTCTAATGTGAAAAGAAGTCCTGTCGTTGTGTGCTGCAGTGGTTTCCAATCCCACCGCTCTGTATGTCTCCCTTATTAAACACACCTGATTAAGATCATTAGCTAGTTAGGAGAGAGCTCCATGAGCTCATCTGGGTGTGTCAGAAAAAGGAAACAGACAAAAATGCAGGGCTGCGTCTTCCAGAGTCATCGTAAGCCTAAGTTGATTGCAACTCTATTGGTTTCAATGCGTCTACGTTGTATTAAGGATTGCAACGCTTTTGGGAAACACAGCCCAGAGCAGGGGGTCCCCAGGATCAGGATTGAAAATCACCAGTGTACTGTGATAGATTTGTATCTAGATATGTTATTTTTATTAAGCCTGAGATCTCATGTAATAACCATTCCTGTCATTGTGTACTGTGACAGATCTGCCTCTTGACGTGTTACTTTTGCATATCTTGCCCTGCAATCTCTGAAGAAATCGCGGAAACATCTACGTTCCGAATTCAAAAGCCAGCTCCTTCGAGCCGGAATCGAACCAGCGACCTAAGGATAGCCAATGTATCATCTACAGTCCTCCGCTCTACCAGCTGAGCTATCGAAGGCAGGATGACAAAAGGTGGCTTAAGCAGGAAACACCAGATAGGTTTGTGGTGTCTTGGGGTACAACGGTAGCTTGGCTGAATCCAGATCAGACGGTTGCATGTTCCAATCACATCAGTTGATCTCTTCTTGACATCCATAGTATAAAGTCTACAGCCCTTTACCGTGACTGATTTGCAAATTGAATCAAAGCAATGAAGCAAGGAACGCCGACTTGTTTTCTCTTGACGTGTTACTTTTGCATATCTTGCCCTGCAATCTCTGAAGAAATCGTGGAAATATCTACGTGCCAAATTCAAAAGCCAGCTCCTTCGAGCCGGAATCGAACCAGCGACCTAAGGATAGCCAATGTATCATCTACAGTCCTCCGCTCTACCAGCTGAGCTATCGAAGGCAGGATGACAAATGGTGGCTTAAGCAGGAAACACCAGATAGGTTTGTGGTGTCTTGGGGTACAACGGTAGCTTGGCTGAATCCAGATCAGACGGTCGCAGGTTCCAATCACATCAGTTGATCTCTTCTTGACATCCATAGTATAAAGTCTACAGCCCTTTACCGTGACTGATTTGCAAATTGAATCAAAGCAATTAAGCAAGGAACGCCGACTTGTTTTCTCGACAGAGTGCGCCTGACCCGGGATCGGGAGGTTGCGTGTTCCAATTATGTTGAGGTCAAGCGAACTGTTCTTGACTTTGTGAGTGTAAAGACTAGCGGATTTGCATAGTTTATCAAAGTGCTTTAGCATGAAACACTAAATAATTTTTCCGCTATCTTGTAGTGCAACGGTAGAGTGTCTGGCTCCAAATCACCTTGAGGTCAGACGATCTGTTTTTGATCTCCTGAGTATAAAGTCCAACATCAAGAGTGTTCCTTGAGCACCGTATATTTACTGATTTGCATTCTGTGTCAAGGGGGTTAAGCAAAATACATCACCTCTGGGTTCAGGACCTCGTGGCGCAACGGTAGCGCGTCTGACTCCAGATCAGAAGGTTGCGTGTTCAAATCACGTCGGGGTCACGTGATTTCTTGTTGACTTCTAATGTGAAAGGAAGTCCTGTCGTTGTGTGCTGCAGTGGTTTCCAATCCCACCGCTCTGTATGTCTCCCTTATTAAACACACCTGATTAAGATCATTAGCTATTTAGGAGAGAGCTCCATGAGCTCATCTGGGTGTGTCAGAAAAAGGAGACAGACAAAAATGCAGGGCCGCATCTTCCAGAGTCATCGTAAGCCTAAGTTGATTGCAACTCTATTGGTTTCAATGCGTCTACGTTGTATTAAGGATTGCAACGCTTTTGGGAAACACAGCCCAGAGCAGGGGGTCCCCAGGATCAGGATTGAAAATCACCAGTGTACTGTGATAGATTTGTATCTTGACCTGTTAGTTTTATTAAGCCTGAGATCTCATGTAATAACCATTCCTGTCATTGTGTACTGTGACAGATCTGCCTCTTGACGTGTTACTTTTGCATATCTTGCCCTGCAATCTCTGAAGAAATCGTGGAAACATCTACGTGCCGAATTCAAAAGCCAGCTCCTTCGAGCCGGAATCGAACCAGCGACCTAAGGATAGCCAATGTATCATCTACAGTCCTCCGCTCTACCAGCTGAGCTATTGAAGGCAGGATGACAAAAGGTGGCTTAAGCAGGAAACACCAGATAGGTTTGTGGTGTCTTGGGGTACAACGGTAGCTTGGCTGAATCCAGATCAGACGATTGCATGTTCCAATCACATCAGCTGATCTCTTCTTGACATCCATAGTATAAAGTCTACAGCCCTTTACCGTGACTGATTTGCAAATTGAATCAAAGCAATTAAGCAAGGAACGCCGACTTGTTTTCTCGACAGAGTGCGCCTGACCCGGGATCGGGAGGTTGCGTGTTCCAATTATGTTGAGGTCAAGCGAACTGTTCTTGACTTTGTGAGTGTAAAGACTAGCGGATTTGCATAGTTTATCAAAGTGCTTTAGCATGAAACACTAAATAATTTTTCCGCTATCTTGTAGT
This sequence comes from Garra rufa, assembly GCF_049309525.1. Lineage (NCBI taxonomy): Eukaryota > Metazoa > Chordata > Actinopteri > Cypriniformes > Cyprinidae > Garra > Garra rufa. Next base: position 66,144,505 of record NC_133362.1, read on the forward strand.
GCAACGGTAGAGTGTCTGGCTCCAAATCACCTTGAGGTCAGACAATCTGTTTTTGATCTCCTGAGTATAAAGTCCAACATCAAGAGTGTTCCTTGAGCACCGTATATTTACTGTTTTGCATTCTGTGTCAAGGGGGTTAAGCAAAATACATCACCTCTGGGTTCAGGACCTCGTGGCGCAACGGTAGCGCGTCTGACTCCAGATCTGAAGGTTGCGTGTTCAAATCACGTCGGGGGTCACGTGATTTCTTGTTGACTTCTAATGTGAAAAGAAGTCCTGTCGTTGTGTGCTGCAGTGGTTTCCAATCCCACCGCTCTGTATGTCTCCCTTATTAAACACACCTGATTAAGATCATTGGCTAGTTAGGAGAGAGCTCCATGAGCTCATCTGGGTGTGTCAGAAAAAGGAGACAGACAAAAATGCAGGGCCGCGTCTTCCAGAGTCATCGTAAGCCTAAGTTGATTGCAACTCTATTGGTTTCAATGCGTCTACGTTGTATTAAGGATTGCAACGCTTTTGGGAAACACAGCCCAGAGCAGGGGGTCCCCAGGATCAGGATTGAAAATCACCAGTGTACTGTGATAGATTTGTATCTTGACCTGTTATTTATATTAAGCCTGAGATCTCATGTAATAACCATTCCTGTCATTGTGTACTGTGACAGATCTGCCTCTTGACGTGTTACTTTTGCATATCTTGCCCTGCAATCTCTGAAGAAATCGTGGAAACATCTACGTGCCGAAATCAAAAGCCAGCTCCTTCGAGCCGGAATCGAACCAGCGACCTAAGGATAGCCAATGTATCATCTACAGTCCTCCGCTCTACCAGCTGAGCTATCGAAGGCAGGATGACAAAAGGTGGCTTAAGCAGGAAACACCAGATAGGTTTGTGGTGTCTTGGGGTACAACGGTAGCTTGGCTGAATCCAGATCAGACGGTTGCATGTTCCAATCACATCAGTTGATCTCTTCTTGACATCCATAGTATAAAGTCTACAGCCCTTTACCGTGACTGATTTGCAAATTGAATCAAAGCAATTAAGCAAGGAACGCCGACTTGTTTTCTCGACAGAGTGCGCCTGACCCGGGATCGGGAGGTTGCGTGTTCCAATTATGTTGAGGTCAAGCGAACTGTTCTTGACTTTGTGAGTGTAAAGACTAGCGGATTTGCATAGTTTATCAAAGTGCTTTAGCATGAAACACTAAATAATTTTTCCGCTATCTTGTAGTGCAACGGTAGAGTGTCTGGCTCCAAATCACCTTGAGGTCAGAAGATCTGTTTTTGATCTCCTGAGTATAAAGTCCAACATCAAGAGTGTTCCTTGAGCACCGTATATTTACTGATTTGCATTCTGTGTCAAGGGGGTTAAGCAAAATACATCACCTCTGGGTTCAGGACCTCGTGGCGCAACGGTAGCACGTCTGACTCCAGATCAGAAGGTTGTGTGTTCAAATCACGTCGGGGTCACGTGATTTCTTGTTGACTTCTAATGTGAAAAGAAGTCCTGTCGTTGTGTGCTGCAGTGGTTTCCAATCCCACCGCTCTGTATGGCTGCGTCCGAAATCGCCTACTTCTCTACTATATAGTAGGGGAAAGCAGTAGGCAAGCGAATAAGTATGTCCGAATCCTTAGTATTTATAAAAGAGTAGGCGAGAATTAGTAGGCGAATGCACTAATTCTCACGAGATTCGGGTGTACGTCTACTTAAAGTGCGTCCGAATATGCCTACTTACCTACTATATAGTGGGAAAAAAGAGTATGTGAAGAAAGAAGTACGTTCGAAACCTCAGTATTCATAAAAGAGTAGGCGAGAAATCCCCGGATGTCCTACTGCTTCAGCTCAGATTCTGAAGTCTTTCATCGATGGATACTTTTCAATCCCAGGAGGCCAAAACGTCATCATCGAACGTGATTGAGAACCGCAATGAAGGTGTTTACAAATGTGAGTATTACAAACCAAAACACGGTTCCCTGTCTTAAAAATCATATTTGTTGAGCTACTTTATCGTAAACTGTTGATTTGCATAAGGTGCCAAGATGTTATACAGTAGCCTATGCTATAGTATATTTGTGATTTCGCTGTTAAAACATGTTTTATGACGTATAGCGAACATTAAACTCCAGGAAATACACGTACGTCTTCAAAAGCGGATTTACATAAAACATACATTTTAAAGACATTAATGTCTACTTAACAAATGACAGGAAAATGTTCTAGAGCACATCACAACATGAAACATCTGAGTGAGTGATGGACGCTATGTGAGAATTCACTGTCACTGCTTTACATTAATGTAAGTAATGTAAATAAACACATGTACATATAGTAGGCCTAACTGAACTTCAAACTCATTTCAAACAGAGCTATAACAGAACTTTTCTGATTCTTGATTTATGTGCCTTTGTTGCAGATCTTTTGTGGTGGAGCAGGACCTGAAAGGAAAGGTGACTGCAGCATTTTTGGGGAAAAGTAAAATCCGAAACTTAATATAAAGATTGATCATTTTGTAACTTCCAATACAGAGATCTAATGACATTGTGCTGTTAAAATGACAGCTTTTGTAATATATTTGTGCATCTTTGTATGATCTGAAATGTCTGCAGACTGGTGTGTGCAGTAAGAAAGGAGAAATCCACAGAAGCATCCTGGAAATGGTCTAGTGCCATCGATGAGACCCTCCATCACTCCACCTGCCCTTTGCCTCATCTGGACCAGATGTTGCAGTGGTCTCTTCATCCTCAGTAGAAAAAGACTAAAAGACCAATATGTTTAAATAAAGCTTTGTTCCATGTGTATTTATTTATGTTCATGGTTACTTTTATTATTTTACTAATTTATTCATGTTTCCTGATGTTGTCAGTAAATAAAATATAAGATTTTCATAAGCGTATGCATTTATTCATTACTTCATAGAAAAAAAAACATTATGCTTGTTTAACTAGAAATATCATTAATTATTATTCAGCATTTATCTTTATTATTGTTGGTAAGTGTTGGAGTGGGCTAGCAATGCAGTCTAAAGTTATTTTAATTTCTAAGTAGTAATACTTACATTTTTAGTAATACAGAATTTATAATTCCATACGAACTCAGGGAAAGACTTAAGTATCTTTAACAAAGAACAATCATGACAGAAAACATAACTATAATAGGTTTGCATACAAAGTACAAGATTATATACAGAAAAAAATATTAAATATATTTGAATATTCATAAAATTGCAATGAATTAAAAATTGCATTTGTTGTTTTTGTTATTTATTTATTATTTATTATTAGAAATTCAGCAAGAAAAAGGAAAACAAATCAGATCTAAGCTACTTTTGCACAATTTTGCCCATTAACATATTCAAGACAACAAATTTGGGGGTTTTAGTCATTTTAGTATTGTTAAAAATATAAAAACTTAAATCAATCCAAAATAAGCAAATTTCATCAACATCAAAATGTTTACCGATAGATGAATTAAATCCGCCGCTCATAACATTTCATGTTGCGCTTGTTATAACGTCATAGGTCACATGATAACGTCAACATGGCGGAACGCATTCATACTCAAGGAGATATGGCTGTTGAGTAGGTACTCTTTTAGCACTCGTTAAGTAAGTACTTATTGAAATTAAGTACCTACTCATTGAGTAGGCGATTTCGGACGCAGCCGGTGATATGCTTTATAACAATTGGAGCTCTCAACACTTCAAGATTTCTGCATCTTCATTTTGCACTACATTTAGAAGAAAAGCTGCCTATATATTTCATATTTCAACATGTTTCACTTTATTTCACTTGATATGTCTGACAGCATAGTTTGGAAAAAAGCCCAATATTTAAAATGTGTACTTGTGTCATGGTAAGTAACAATAAAATATTTACTCATCAAAACATATGTTTAAGACACTTAATAAATTTAGTGAAAAAAGGTTTCGCAACCGAAACATTACAATTTTGATTTTTAGATAGAATCTCAAACTCTCACATTTGTAGTTTTTAATATGTTTAGCACTTATTTAAATATACGTTTCAGTGAAAAATAACCTTAGGGGTTATCCCGAAGTTTCAACGTCACAACATTAATTTTTTCTATTAACTATTTCATGTGGTGAAGGTACACACAGCTATGAATAAATGATAAAGAAAGCTAACCAATTACATTTAAAAGAATTAGATTTGCAGAAAACACATAGTTTGTGCTTAAAATACTTAATAATAAGCCAAATCAAGGAAAGTAAAAGAGTCAAGCAAGCATCAACATAATATAATATATGAAAGTCTGAAAATATTAAATGCAATTAGACAATATTAAAAGACTATTCATAGGCATAAATGTAGCCAGATCTTTAATTTGGCTGGTAGTCGATTATGGATAAATTTCACCACGTGCAGTGATTTAACCAAAAATCACTAATTCTTGATAGTAATAATAAGCTTTAATTTGACATAAAACATTGATGATTTTATTGTATTTTACACAAAAAAAATTGTGATTAAGCTGCACACAGTTTCTTAGTACATCTTGTGAGTGATTTAGGAGCGACTGTTTTAATGAATATGAAATTGTGCATTTATTTAAAACAATGTGAACTGTTAACTATTTATATATAAAAAATAAAAATAAATCTATTTATTAAAAAAATAAATTGTACCAATAACAAGCTTAAATTTGGTATAAAACACATTTATGTTGTTTGGTCAAAGGGAATTTTGTACCACAAAAACTGATCGATATATTATTATTTTTTTTAGGCAGAAAAAAAATTCATAAACAACCCCGACGACAGTGGGATGGAAGATAATGGTGGCAGCAGTGTAAGTACTAATAGAAAATAAGGCAAGGCAAGGCAAGTTTATTTATATAGCACATTTCATACACAATGGTAATTCAAAGTGCTGTACATAAAAAGAATTAAAATCATAATAGCATAAAAATCATACAAAGTTATAATAATCACAACAATAAAAACAAAATTTAAGAACATTTAAGATGATTTAAAAAAATGATTTAAAATTAATTAATACAGTAAAATGATTGTACATAAAATAATGCAATCTGTTCGGACGTAGCACAGTGCTCATTCAATAAATGCACAACTGAACAGATGAGTTTTGAGTCTGCATTTAAATGTGGCTAATGTATTAGCACATCTGATCTCTTCTGGAAGCTGATTCCAACTGCGGGCGGCATAATAGCTAAAAGCGGTTTCCCCTTGTTTTGTGTGAACCCTTGATATTAACCCTTGAAAATAAATAAAATGTAAATTGTAAAGATAGTGAATATTTTTTCATTACTTTATTATTTTTTTCCACAGGCCACTACAGAAATGATCACTAGAACTGTGAGTTTACACTTGTAATTCAGTTATAAAAATATTTTCAGACTGATAATTTAATTATGTCTGGTTTGACAACTGTTGTATTTTTGCAGGAGCTTCGTCCTGCTCCTCCTGCTGAAGACGATGAGGAAAATGTAATGTATACAGACTATACTCTATAACTATGTACTATGTGAGGAGGAAGAGCAGGACGAAGTGCTGGAAGAATTTTTTTTTTTTTGGTTCATAGTTTTTTTAAATAAAAAAGTTTAAAATGTTTTATTTTTTATGTAAATAGTTCACAATTTATTTAGTTTTAAATACATTTGTTTTAATAAAAATTTTTTCATATATTTATTTGTTGAATTCACAATTATTTATTCGCTCCTAAAGAACTCCTCAGTCAATGCATGAAAACATTCGGTTCAAAGGTAGACCTTGAGGCTCCCTACCGAGATCAGACCAGACCTTTGTAGAATATACAGTCAAAACATTTTTAAAAAAGACAACACATTTTGAAGCTATTGCCGATGTTCAGTTCTGTTGAGTCAAATTAAGCCGCAGGGTCCACTCCTGGTGGTGCCCTTCCATCAATTTCTTTAAGTTTCAGCTTTGCAACCATAGTCCCCCCGGAACCCAAAGACTCTTGGTTTCCCCCGCACTGCCAGACGGGTCATGGGAATACCACCGCCAGATTGTGAGTCGGCATAGTTTATGGTTGGAACTACGACAGTATCTGATCGTCTTCGAACCTCTGACTTTCATTCTTGATTAAAGAAAACAGTCAAGGGCATCCAGGGGGCGGCGGCCAGCCTGCCGAGATTCAACTACGAGCTTTTTAACTGCAGCAAGGTCAGTATATGCTATTGGAGCTGGAATTACCGCGGCTGCTGGCACCAGACTTGCCCTCCAATGGGTCCTCACCCAGGGGTTTAGGATACTCTCATTCCGATTACTTTATTTTTTTGACACAACCTCTCAGTTTTGGAAATGGGTAATTTGTGCACCTGCTGCCTTCCTTTGATGTGGTAGCTGTTTCTCAGGCTCCCTCTCCGGAATTGAACCCTGATTCCCTGTCTCCAATGGTCACCATTAGGAGGCGCCGTAAGTACCATTGAAAGTTGATAAGGCAGACATTCGAAAGAGACCTGTATCGTTATTTAACCTCTCAATTTCTGGCACCACTCAATCAATGGTACCAATAATAAGCTTTAATTTGACAAAACATTTACATAGATTTTAGTTTGGTCATATAATATTATATATACAGTGGTATGAAAAAGTGCTGGCCCCCTTCCTTTTTTGAATGTTTGTCACACTTTAATTTTTCAGATCATCAAGGAAATTTAAATATTAATCAAAGATAACACAAGAAAACACAACATGCAGTTTTTGAATGAAGTTTTTTAATTATGAAGGGAAAACAAAATCCAAACCCACATGGCCCTGTGTGAAAAAGTGTTTGCCCCCTAAACTTAATAACCGGTTGGGCCACCCTTAGCAGCAACAACTGCAATCAAGCGTTTCTGATAACTTGCAGTCTGTTACAGCGCTGTGCAGGAATTTTTGGCCACTCATCTTGGCTGAATTGTTGTAATTCAGCCATATTGGAGGGTTTTCGAGCATGAACCGCCTTTTTAAGGTCATGCCACAGCATCTCAATAGGATTCAGGTCAGGACTTTGACTAGGTCACTCTAAAGTCTTAATTTTGTTTTTCTTCAGCCATTCAGAGATGGATTTGCTGGTGTGTTTTGGATTATTGTCCTGCTGCAGAACCTAAGTTCGTTTCAGCTTGAGGTCACGAACAGATGGCCGGACATTGTCCTTCAGGATTTTTTGGTAGACAGCAGAATTCATGGTTCCATTTATCACAGCAAGTCTTCTAGGTCCAGAAGCAGCAAAACAGCCCCAGACCATCACACTACCACCACCATATTTTACTGTTGGTATGATCTTTTTCTGAAATGCTGTGTTACTTTTACACCAGATGTAATGGGACACATCTTTCAAAAAGTTCAACTTTTATCTCGTCAGTCCACAGAGTTTTTTCCCTGGAAGTCTTGGGGATCATCAAGATGTTTTCTGGCAAACCTGAGACGAGCCTTTATGTTCTTTTTGCTCAGCAGTGGTTTTCGTCTTGGAACTCTGCCATGAAGGCCATTTTTGCCCAGTCTCTGTCTTATGGTGGAGTCATGAACACTGACCTTAACTGAGACAAGAGAGGCCTGCAGTTCTTTAGATGTTGTGGAGTCTTTGAATTGTTGCTGCACTCTATTTTGGTCAGCTGGCCACTCCTGGGAAGGTTCACCAATGTTCCATGTTTTCGCCATTTGTGGATAATGGCTTTTACTGTGGTTCGCTGGAGTCCCAAAGCTTTAGAAATGGCTTTATAACCTTTTCCAGACTGATAGATCTCAATTAATTTCTTTCTCATTTATTCCTGAATTTCCTTATACCTCAACATGATGTGTAGCTTTTGAGGATCTTTTGGTCTACTTCACTTTGTCAGGCAGGTCCTATTTAAGTGATTTCTTGATTGCGAACAGGCGGGGCAGTAATCAGGCCTGGGTGTGGCTAGACAGGGTTCTTACACCTTTTCCAAAGTAAAATTCAAGCACTTTTCAAGCACTTTCAAGGTGCATTTTCAAGATTTTCCAGCACTGTGGTAAATTACATATTCACATACATGAGTTCTTAATTTTAAATCAGATGTTATTGTGCTATTAAAAAACAACTGTCTAGATTGCATATAACATTGCCCCATATAAATAGTCAACATTCAGTATACAAATTATATAATTTAAAATATATAATTAATATTATCTGTAGTATTTTAAAAATAAAATTTAAAGGCTTTTTAAGACCTGCACAAATAAAAGTAATACTGTATGAGTGGAGTAGGGCAATGTCTATGGTAACACATTAATGACTGCTATAAAATGACTGTAAAAAAAATATGATAAACTAAAATTCTAAAACTTGAAAACTTTCTAAAACTTGAAGGATTTTCACAAATACATTTCACATTCCAGCCTAAAAGTACTAAAAGGTTGTCAAAAAGACACTATAAAATTAATAATAAAATTTAACTGGCCCAAATGAAAAAAGACCATTTTTTAAACATTGAAAATATTTTTGATTGACATTTAGACTCCTATCTGATTTCCTATTAACAAATATCAAGGAATTTTTTTTCACTATTTACAGTGTATCTGCAGAATTTTTAAATATCAATTTAAGGCAATTTATGACCCTTTTTAAGAGCTGCACAAGTAAAATGAACACCGTAGTGGGGTTGAACAATGTACAGTAACATTAAGCCATAAAATGACATGATTTATAATTCAGATTTTCACAAAAACAAAACATCTTATACAATGGCATTTCAGCCTTTATACCTTTAAAATGGATATATCAAGTATAATTTATTTAAAACATAAATATTACTGTCTTAATTGTTTAGATTTTTAGAAAGAACATAACTTTTACATTTACAACTCTTATGTGTTTGCTGCATAAAAACATGGGCCAAAATTGGTAATAATCTTGCTAAACAGCTGAATATTCGCAAATTCATTCCCTGTCACGAGGGGGCGCTTTAGGAGTGCTGAAATTCTACGGTTTCCTAGTAACGGCTGTACACAAATCAGCATTAACGCAGTTTTATCAGGCATGACATGAAAATGCCAAAGACACGTTTCTGAGGACAGTCGGTTCCCTTCAGATACATTCATATAAAGACATCAGTGCCGCGTTTTGACTTTGAAACCTGCAGTGTGTATGTTTATTCAATATGATATCATTGCCTTTTGAAGTTTTATCCAGCCTTATCGCGATTCTCGTATAGCCGTCCCTAGCTCTTAAACTTATAATTAAGCCTTTTCTTATACTATTTAATACATTTAAAACTTTGTATGGCCTTAACTTTGATAAGGCTAAATTGATGAGTTTGTAATGACCCGCACAAGACATCTACTTTAAGATAGTCCGGTGAAACATTTTAGTAGCCCGACTGGAAAACACAATAGCCCCGAGACATCGGGCTGGCAATTTTGCGATCCTCAAATTCTCGTTTTAAACATAATTCTTATTTGTCGTTTTCAAGCCATCGAGGACTGATGCAACAACCTCCTGATAACTGGCATGTTTTATCTACCGCTCTGTTCCATCAGAGGGAGTGCAGCAAGAAAGACCGGCAGATCACACTACAGCCTCATTTGCACAATCGAGCGGACCTGTTTTTTCTTTTCTTTCTTTTACATATTATAAGCATAACAAAAAATAACTATTTAGTATGAAAGCGAATTAATATTAAACCGATGCAACTGCATATTCAAGCACTTTCAAGCACTTCATCCAAAATCCAAGCATTTTTCAAACCTTGAAAACACTACATTAAAATTCAAGCATTTTCAAGGAATTCAAGCACCCGTACGAACCCTGCTAGAGAAACTGAACTCAGGTGTGATAAACCACAGTAATGATTAATATTTAAATTTGTTTGACGATCTGAAACATTGAAGTGTGGCAAACATGCAAAAAACAAAAAACAAACAAATCATTAATCATCATTAAGGGAGAGCTGCACTGCCTCATGAGGTTGACAACAGATCATACTTCATTGCTGGCTTTCTCATGCTGCATCCTATCGGGTTATTCGCCTTATTCACCTGGCGGCCATTTTGAAAACTCGAACGCCATTGAGGGGTACACAAACCCGGAAGTTTGACTGACGCATACGATTTTCAGAGATTCAGCTGCAATGGAAACTACAGTGTGGACCACCAATCTTTCCTGTCTGCCCGAATTAACGATACAAAATGTGGAGCAGTGGGCCAGTACCGACTGCAACATCCCCCGGGCAGTATTAATTAAGGGATACAGTAGCTGGATCGAAGATTTTATCCACGACAATGGACGCTAATTTACCTCAGTTTCTGCTAGCTTGTAACAACATGGAGAGTATGATTATTAGCGACCTTGGGTGTCCTGAAAGGCGCTTTAAAAATAAAATGTATTATTATTATTATTATTATAATCAGATAATACTTGGGTGTGTGAAGATTTTAATATACTTAATAATTGTTTATATCTTGTAAAGCACTTTGTGCTACTTTTGTATGAAAAGTGCTATATAAATAAAGTTTGATTTGATTTAAGTTTAGCTGTGATATGGAGTTGTTGACTCTGTGTACTATGTTAGATTTTATTTAACACTTAACATGTATTTAATCGACAGTTAATAGGAGCCCATCACGCATATTTGTGAGGGCTAGGTGTTTTCCCTCGGTGCGGAAAAATGAGGCACCGTACAACATACAGGTGTCAAAGTGCTAAGTGGACAAACTGCTCAGTTCGCAGAGCAGTGCCACAGTTAAACCAGCTTGTTAAGTGTTCATTATGAGTTTATATCAACAATGCACCTTTCCCTGTCTAATTGAAAATAACATGTTGATTTTATCTCATTAACATGTTATCTGTAGTTGGTGTAATATCACATAAGCTTCATTGATATCTACTCAAATATTATCTTGTTTCAAATTAGCAAAGCCAGACAGGGCTAGGTGCATGTTGCTATTGCTTGTTGACAACGATAGCATAATGAGATAGCGTTGTGAGAACTCCCGGAAATGGTAAGTGTACCCCTCAGGCTTGATGGAACGTTTGAGGTGAATAAGGCGAATTGCCCCAGTCTTGACCTTACTTTATCAAAACTACTAAGCAGGGCTGTCCGTGAGCTGTTGAAAAACGTGGTGCAGATATCTCAAGGTGAAGAGCTAGAGGAGGTTGCTTTTTACATGGCAGTCGGTGCCACATTCAAATAAAGTCCCCAGTCATCAATGCAGAATGTTAATTAACCCTTTGGGGTCGACGGTCACGCCGGCGTGACCAACCTACTTTTTTTAAGATCAGTGCAAAAGACACTAAAAATACTCTGTCGGTTTCAGTCATACAAATTAGAGCTATACATTATTGGAAACTGTTAAGTGTGTACTTTTATTTGTCCACACTCACAAGAGCAACAGAATGCTGTGCTTTTTTAAAGAAAACAAACAGGATAATTTCTCAGTTTTTTTTTCTGTCTCCGCGAACTACTTTTAGAAATGCATCACTTAAAAAATTCAAACTCGGTGAATACTAAGCACACAAACAGAAAAGTGGTATCTACAGAAAGCTTGAGATTTATGCTTTTAAACAAAGTAAGTTTTATCAAAAACAAATATTCTTTGATAAAGTAATCTATATGAAACCAAGGAGATGTCTAGTCTATCCAGTTGCAACTAATTATATTTAATGTGATCCCGCCCATGAGCTACGTCCCATTGATATTCAAATTAGCCATGTGCTACAAGCGCGGCAAGGACCGGATTATCTGTATGCGAGGAAACTCCCACATCACCGCAAACAAAGCAATACGACTTTTCAAGTTCATCTTGGTTACTGTTCATTTCTGAAAGAATACGTGCTGTGAGGAATAAGACTTATATTTACCTCGATAGACCTTCTTCCGGCTTTGCTACTGTTCGGACGCTTTTGCTTACTGCTCCGCACTTTGCTCCCTGCTTTTGAACTTTTCTCCGATTTTCCTAATATTTAAGTTCAGCAGATCAGCACAGTGCTCAGACAACACATTTTTGATACAAACATCACGAAAAAAGGAGACTTTTTGCCTCCCACTGCCAGCAGTTTACATTCCGGAGACGGGAAAACACAGCTGCCTACTTTCAACAGACAAGAAAGAAAATGCCTCTTCTGGAATCTACTTGCTGCACAAACTGCCACAGACTTTTACAAAGGATTGTGGTTTTAGAAACAAGTTACTTGCTGGACTTCCAAAACAGGCGGAACACACAGAAGATCATCATCACGGACCCCCTCAGCATACAGCCGGTGAGTCCTGTGAATCTAGTCAATATCGACAGTTTAGAAATGTAGAGGAACAAGCCAAAACTGATCGACACACAAATCGATGGCAAAAACAGGGAGCGAGACACAAAGCCACTCGAGACATCAGACTGTCAAGAGTATCTCGTATTGCTGCGGTATCATCCTCTACCCCAGATATGGCTACGACAAGGCTTGCAAAAACTGGTGTTTTACCACCCCCATACAGCTAGAAAACAGATTTGAAGCATTAATGAATGTGGGTGAGGAATCCCCAAATGTGACTGAACACGTATCATGTCAGCCAACTGCTAACATTGCTATAAACAGGCACGCAAGGTCGAGCAGACAGCGGCACTCAGCTCAGAGCGCACCCGACCCCAGGACTCTGATAGTGGGTGACTCCTAGGGGTGGGTATCGTTTGAATTTTATCGATTTCGATTCCGATTCCGATTCCACTTGTCGATTCCGATTCTTTTCGATTCCCAGTTTCGATTCCGATTTAGTAAAAAAAAAAAAAACCAACAAACACAAAAGTCAAACATTAATATATTAAACATGTTTATTTTCAGTGCTAGCTTGCAACATATTATTTTATTACAGGGGTTCTCAACCTTTTTTATATCAGGTCCCCCTTCTTCTCGGGTCAGTTTTGCAAGGCCCCCCTATGCCTGACATTTCCTCTAAAGGTGTTTATTTTTTAACCTTTTTTATTAACCTAAACATTAGTTTTGCCTTTTTATTTTTCTCCTGCATGTTATAAAAAAAAATCAAACAAACTTTAAATTAAAGCCATACTTTTGAATTTAAAAGAAAATCCTCTGCTCTAACTTTTTAACATGAATACACACATACAGATTTAAAGCACCTAAATTATTTAATTCAGACATTCTTCACAACTTCAGAGTACTCTTTCTTAAGTGACTGAATATCTACTGTTTGTATTTATTATAAAATAAACATATAAATTAAAAAATACAGTAAATACATTGTAAATCTGTTTATGCTGGTGCTCATATGTGCTTAAACACCACTGACCCTTACAAGATCCACCTCTATGGGTAAGCATTCATTATAAAAAACTCACAGGACATTCATTTTGAAAACTATGCAAATATTTTGAAATTTCACGCAAAAATACTATGGATCAGAGCACCGAAAGCATGACTAGTTTGTGAATCAACAGCAGACTTATGCGTGCCTAATGTACGACTCCGATATACAAGAATGAATACATCAGGCACGCGCGAGTTCGTTACTATTACTCTGGTCATCTTTGCCTTAACATTACCGGGAGGGTTTGTTTCATGCAGCCAAGAGATAAAGTAGATACCTGTCTTCCCGCGGGGGTATAAGTGACTTTTATGTGGGCTTTTGCGGGACGAAATAACATATATTCCTTCTGGAGTGGGCGGGCGCAGGACTAAAATCCGTCCCTTGCAGATCTCTAAGATGAAGTTTGCGTGCAGCGGTAGATTTGTCTTCGGTTTTTACAAAGCATAGACACACTTTTAAACGCTTACCGTGATCCATCTTTTCGACTGATGTTTACATTACCACGTAAAGTCCTGGCAGATTGCACGCGCTGAAGGTCCTGGCAGATCACTAGATGGAAAAAATGCAACCAGGAATCGAAACGAGGAATCGAAATTTTAATATTATAACAAGTATCCGATTCTTTATCTTAAGTATCCGATTCCAGAATCGGAATCGATTTTCGATTCCCAACCCTAGTGACTCCATTATCAGAAATATCAGTAGCAGAACGTCTTGGTTACGTATGTAACCATCGTTCCCTGAAGGAGGGAACGGAGACGTCACGTCGGAGACCGATGAATTGGGATATCGCTTTAGAGATACCAATCCTCTTCGTGTGTAAACTAAACGAGCCAATGCACATTGGCATGCATGATTGCATCCAGCTGTCGCTGATCACAGCGTGAGCATAAATACACAGCAGGTGCAATGCATAGACAGGATTTCGCTGAGGAGGTGGTACAGCAGCTGAGGCGACGGGACGTGACGTCTCCGTTCCCTCCTTCAGGGAACAAGGGTTACATACGTAACCAAGACGTTCCCTCTCAGTCGGTCTCTTCGACGTCACGTCGGAGACCGACGAATTGGGATCCCTAGCAAAGCGCCGCAGCTGCTGCCCCCCTCCAGTGTCCTGAGCAAGCCACCTGGCCTCCAATTTTTGCTAAGGCCAAGGGCGGATCAGAAAGACCAGTCACTGTATAACAAAGCACTACCTACTTAGTGAAGCTGGAGCACTGGGAACGTGCGGAGCTCCCACCCATCCCGCAGGAGGTTCGGAGCAATACGCATATGGCTCATATTAGGACATATGGAAGAATGGAGGCGATTGAACCCTCGTGAAGATGGTAGAAGGTTACCGGGGAAACACGGTCTCTGTGGGTACCGTGGAAGACATATGGGATTCACTTAAGTCTCTCATGTATCCTAAGCCTTCTATCGGTTCTAAAGATTCATCGAGAGAGGCCTGGCGCCTAGACGCTCCGCTACGTCTGGAGCCAAGGAAGGAGGACTCGACAGGGTCTTCATGGACACTCTGGAGAAGATAGCAAGCCGACCTGAGCCAGTGCCTCTCAGTGTTTCTACCCGTTTGAGGTGAGAACACAGGAGGAGACTGTCTCTACACGAAGGCTATAAAACCTAGCGAACGTGTTAGGGGTCGCCCAGCCCGCAGCTCTACAAATGTCAGATAGCGAGGCGCCACGAGCCAGCGCCCAGGAGGATGCAACACTCCTAGTAGAGTGAGCTCGCAACCTGAGCGGGCAGGGCATGCCCTGAGCTTGATAAGCCAAGGCGATGGCATCCACTATCCAGTGTGCCATCCTCTGCTTGGAGACGGCCTTCCCCTTCGGCCGTCCTCCGTGACAAATAAAGAGCTGATCTGAGGTCCTGAAGCTTTGCGTCCGGTCAACGTAGCATCTTAATGCTCGGACGGGACAAAGCAAAGCTAGGGCTGGGTCTGCCTCCTCCGGGGGCAGCGCTTGCAGGCTCACCACTTGATCCCTGAAGGGAGTAGTGGGAACCTTGGGCACGTAGCCAGGCCGGGGCCTCAGGGTTACCTGGGAATCTGCCGGCCCGAACTGAAGGCACGAATCATCGACCGAAAACGCCTGCAGGTCCCCTACCCTCTTGATGGAGGCCAATGCCAGCAGGAGCAGAGTCTTCATAGAGAGATACTTCAGCTCGACTGACTGTAAAGGCTCAAAGGGGACCCGCTGTAGTGCTGTGAGCACCAGAGACAGGTCCCAAGAGGGTACGGAGGGGGGCCTAGGAGGATTTAACCTCCTGGCTCCCCTGAGAAACCTGACGACCAGGTCGTGCCTACCTACCGACCTTCCTTCAACGGGGTCATGGTTTGCAGAAATAGCGGCTACATAGACCTTAAGGGTGGAGGGTGACAGCCTACGCTCCAACCCTTGCTGCAAAAAGGTAAGCACGACTCCGACCGAGCATGTTCGGGGATCCTCATTTCTTGAGAAAGCCCATTCGACGAACAGGTTCCACTTCAAGGCGTAAGCATGTCTCGTGGATGCAGCTCTCGCCGAAGTGATGGTGTCTACCACTCCTTGGGGTAGATCACTCAGAACCTCCGCGTCCCGTCCAGGGACCAGACATGTAGTTTCCAGAGGTCTGGACGCGGGTGCCACAGGGTGCCCCGTCTCTGAGTCAGTAAATCCTTCCTCAGAGGAATCCGCCAGGGAGGGGCTGTCGCGAGGAGCATCAGTTCTGGGAACCAGGTCCGAGTAGGCCAGTAAGGCGCCACTAACAGGACCTGCTCCTCGTCCTCCCTGACCTTGCACAGTGTCTGTGCTAGAAGGCTCACTGGGGGAAACGCATACTTGCGTAGGCCCCGTGGCCAGCTGCATGCCAGAGAGTCCGTGCCGAGTGTACCCTCGGTCAGGGAGTAAAAGAGCTGGCAGTGGGACGTCTCTGGAGAAGCAAACAGGTCTACCTGAGCTTTCCCGAAACGTCTCCAGATCAGCTGGACCGACTGGGGATGGAGTCTCCACTCTCCGGGAAGCGCAGCTCGTGAGAGCTCGTCGGCTGCACGGTTGAGCAAACCCGGAATGTGAATGGCACGAAGCGACCTCAGATGCTTCTGACTCCAGAGGAGGAGAGAACGGGCGAGCTGTGACATGCGACGGGAGCGTAGACCACCTTGTCGGTTGATGTACGCAACGGTCGCAGTGTTGTCCGTACGGACCAGCACGTGTTTGCCTCGAAGGCGCCCTTTCAGACGGTTCAAGACAAGGCGTACTGCCAGCAGCTCTAGGCAGTGTATCCGTGTGTACCACAGCGTGCCTGGAGACCTGTTCTAAGGGAACTCCTGCCCGAAGAAAAGCTAGGTCTGACCACGGGGTGAAGGTTAGGCGACAGGCCGAGGTTACTTTGACCCGGAGAGTGCCGCGCTGCCACGCTCTCCTCGGGACTCGGCCACGAAGCCAGTGCTTAAGTGGTCTCATATGGAGCAGACCAAGCGGTAAAACTGCCGTAGCTGCTGCCATATGCCCCAGGAGCCTCTGAAACTGTTTCAGTGGGACCACTTCTCTGCTCTTGAACGTATTCAAGCAGTTCAGCACCGACTGAGCCCGCTCTTGCGTGAGGCGAGCTGTTTGGCTGACCGAGTCCAGTTCCACACCAAGAAAAGAGATCCTCTGCATGGGGGAGAGTTTGCTCTTTTCCCAGTTGTCCCGAAGGCCCAAGTGGGCGAGGTGGGGAGGGAGTGGTGCGATCACCATCTCCCGAAGAGCAGCTTCCTCCATCTCTGGGTCGCCCGTCTCAGGGACGCTTGTTCTTGCGTTTCCCACTGGTCTTGGTGGGAGCCTGGACGGGCGGGGCGGCCACCCTGGGACCGGCTCCACGGCGCCGCCGTGAAGGCTACTGCGCAGGCTGCTGTGGAGCGGAGGCAGGGGGCCGCCCTCGGTGACGAGCAGACCGAGGTGCCGCCGGCGGCTGGGTGGAGGCAGCAGCGGGAGCACGCCGGGGCAGGATATGACTGATGGCCTCAGTCTGCTTCTGGGCGGCCGAAAACTGCTGGGCGAAGTTTTCGACCGCGTCGCCGAAGAGGCCGGTCTGGGACACGGGGGCATTCAGGAACCTGACCTTGTCTGCTTCCCTCATGTCGGCCAGACACAGCCAGAGATGGCATCAAGGGTGGTGAGGGAGGACGTGCCACTGGAGCGGTTTCTGGCAGTAAAAGGTGCCGTCCACGTCCCAGTAAGCTCATCATGCACCTCCGGGAAGAAGGGCACTGGGGTGGGACGCTGAGAACCAGTGCGAGCCACCCCAAGATACCAGTCATCCAGCCGAGAGGGGTCGGGACGTGATGGAGGGTTCCATTCAAGCCCTACCTTCTCGGCGGCCCGGGCAAGCATAGCCATCATCTCGGGGTCGGTATCCGGCACCGCTGACCACCCAGCGGACGGCAGCGATCCGGAATCATCCTCCCCCGAGAAGTCTGGCTCACCCCCCGATGCAGCGATTGACATCCGGTCGTCAGGGGAAGCCCCAAAAGTAATGAGCGGTACCTCACGAGGAGGACCAGAACACTCTTCTGGGAGCTCCAGATGGAACGGACTGTCGGTGGAAGGAGGAACCCCCAGCGGATCATCCGCCGGGAAATTCCCCACCGTCACCGTCAGACCAGTCAGCCCTCTGCCAGAGGTAGAGTCCCCCCGGCGTTTGCCGGGGGGAACGGTAGATCTGGGCAGAGGAACTGGCACCCCGCCCCTTTGCAGGAAGCGGAGTCTGGTCCGCAGCTCCGTGATGGACATGCCGCCGCAATGACGGCATGACTCATCCACAAACGCCGCCTGAGCGTGCTCAATACCCAGACACGTCAGACAGCGATCGTGACCATCACCTGGCGCCAGGTAACGACCGCATCCAGAAACGCACGGGTGAAACGGCATTGTGTTTCAAACACCTCGTCTTTAAAAAGACGTTCACCCGTGATACTCTTTTAGAAACTGCTCTAGTGCTGAAGCACACAGGGGAGATGGCCGCAGCGACACAGAAGGCAGGTAGTGCAATCCTTGACTGCGCGCTTTTTCCACCCACAGGAGACCACCACCGCTGACGCGCCGTACCGCCAACACCGCAGTGAAGAGTTCTTTTTGTAGAATGGCTCGTTGCGTCTCTCATAGAAGATCGGCTCCGATGCGAAATGCTGTCTATGCATTGCACCTGCTGTGTATTTATGCTCACGCTGTGATCAGCGACAGCTGGATGCAATCATGCATGCCAATGTGCATTGGCTCGTTTAGTTTACACACGAAGAGGATTGGTATCTCTAAAGCGATATCCCAATTCGTCGGTCTCCGACGTGACGTCGAAGAGACCGACTGAGAGGGAACTACAACTACATGCTGCTGTCCTCAAGCAACCGTCTCTGATGTGAACAAGGAACTTCGGAACATTCTAATGAAGCACAAGACTGCAAATCGAATCATCATCCATGTGGGAAAGAACGATATTCGAAAAGAGCAGTCAGAACTCCTAAAGAAGGATTTCAGTGAACTCACTGAAACACTTCGAAGACTTGAAATTCAGTCGTTCATCAGTGGACCACTCCCAGCAAGGGGAATTAACATGTTTTCACGGTTGCTCGGACTGAATACCTGGCTACAAAGAACCTGCAGTCTAAAAGGAGTCAACTTCAATCTTTTCTGGGGCCATAGACAACTGTTCAAACTGGACGGCCTTCACCCAAACAAACTTGGTGCGAGAGTGCTTAAGGACAATATCTATTTTTCACTCCGGCATCCTTCAGTAGAATGTGTGAGTCCACCCAACATAAATGGCACACACAAACAACACAACCAACAAGGACACTGACAACGCCACGCAGCCACAACAAGCACTGCTTATGGACACTTTCCTGGCTGAGCCCTGCTCACAGAGCTTATCACAGACAGCCTGTGACGTACTACAACAGCTCCAAGACTCAACACCGAAGGATGACTTTCTGGTAAACAGTCAGGGAAGCCAGGACAACAACATATTCCAGCCACCGGAAACTCCAGAGCCAGAGCTCCATTCACCAGACACATTATCCTTCTCTCCAGCATCTCCACTTCTAAGCTTCTCACAGAAAATGGAGGAACTGGTATATGCTGGAACCAGACTCTCCCACTCTTTTGCTCCAAGCCCCCAGTTATCAACTAAAAAACGGCAGGCACCACAACCACCAAAGCCTGTGGGCCCAGCTCACCCTCCTCCTCCAGTGAGAGCTCTCTGGCCGCTGCCACAACGCCAGGGCTCAAACCCTCCTGCATCTGCTGTGAGTGAACCAAAAACAACTGATAACAGCTCTCAGTGATATGTGTCGGGTCCCCGCTACGGTAACAGCAACAATCAGGAATGTTTACAAAACAAGCGGGAACCCAGTGTGCCTGTAGCTTTCCCTATTTCTGTTTTAATATGTGATAGAAAGTCTAAGGCCTTTTCAAATCGTACAGTTCACACATCTAATCTGAGGCTTATTAGGCATCAAACTAAGATTGCTCTAGAGACAAAAAGTGATGCCATCAAGCTAGCATTTTTAAATGTTCGCTCACTAAAAAATAAATCACTTCTGATCAATGACTTTATAACCACAAACAACCTGGATTTTATGTTTTTAAATGAAACATGGTTAGAAGACAGCACTAGTGCAACAATCCTAAATGAAGCAGTCCCTCCTAACTTTACTTTCATGAATGTCTGCAGAGCTGTCAAAAGGGGAGGTGGTGTAGCTACCCTATTTAAAGATGTCTATGAATGCAAACAAGTGTCATTTGGTCAGTACTTGTCTTTTGAATATCTAGGGATTGTACTGAAAGGTGCTCGCATTCTGTTTATCATTATTTACAGGCCCCCAAAATACTCTCCAGCCTTGAAGAGTTCACAGAACTGCTATCAATGATTTGTTCAGAGTTTGACTGTTTTGCTATTGCAGGGGATTTTAATGTTCACATAGACAATGCAGAAAGCAAAACTACAAAAGAAATTATAACGGTTTTGAACACGTTTGACCTGATTCAGCATGTGCATGGGCCCACACACAATCGTGGACACACTCTTGATTTACTCATCAGTAAGGGTCTAAACATTTCATCCACTGTTATCAAGGATGTAGCACTATCTGATCACTTCTGTATTTTCTTTGATATATTGATCTCTGCTACCACTGAATCTAGATCAGTCTCTGTCAGAAAGAGATGCATTAACGATAACACTAGTGTGCTATTTATGAAGGCTATATCTTCAATGCCAAGCATTTCTGCAGACTCTGTTGATTTTCTCCTGGAGTCCTTTAACTCAAAAGTTAAGAATGTCATTGATGACATTGCACCTGTGAAGGTCAGACAGATGACTGGCAAGAAATCACCATGGAGAAAATCAACAGCAGTACAGAGTATGAAAAGACAATGCAGGAAAGCTGAGCGGATGTGGCGGAAGACAAAACTTGAAATTCACTATAGCATCTATAAAGACAGCCTTCATGCTTTCAATGTTGAACTAGGTAAAGCTAGACAAACATTCTTCTCGAACCTTATAAACAGCAACTTAAACAACACTCGCACTCTTTTTGCTACCGTTGAGAGACTAACAAACCCCCCTAGTCAGATCCCTAGTGAACTGCTCTCTGACAGCAAGTGCGATGAGTTTGCTTCCTTCTTTTCTGAGAAGATCAATAATATCAGAAAGACAATTAGCACACCCTCAAGTCATGCAGAGGTCAGACAGATTCGACCGCAATTTCAAAAAGAAGTCATTATGTCTACTTTTGAAGAAATCGATAGCAACATTTTGGAAGAAACAGTACAGCACCTCAAATCGTCAACCTGCCACCTTGACACACTTCCCACATCTTTTTTCAAAAGTGTGCTTAACTGTTTCTTTCTGGGACTTTTCCAAACTCCCTGAAAACTGCAGCTGTTAAGCCCCTTCTGAAAAAGAAAAATCTTGATAACACCATACTGAGCAACTGTAGACCAATATCAAATCTTCCTTTCATAAGCAAGATTATTGAAAAGGTTGTTTTCAATCAGCTGAATCACTACATAAACTCAAATGGATACCTGGACCATTTCCAATCTGGCTTCAGACAACATCATAGCACAGAGACAACGCTCATAAAGATAACAAATGATATTCGCCTAAATTCAGATTCTGGCAAAATATCAGTGCTGGTACTACTAGATCTCAGTGCTGCGTTCGACACTGTCGATCATAACATTCTTTTAGATAGACTGGAAAACTGGGTCGGCTTTCTGAGATGGTTCTAAATTGGTTTAGGTCATACTTAGAAGGGAGAGGCTATTATGTGAGTATAGGAGAACATAAGTCTAAGTGGACGTCCATGACATGCGGAGTCCCACAAGGCTCAATTCTAGCGCCGCTGTTGTTCAGCCTGTATATGCTCCCACTAAGTCAAATAATGAGAAAGAACCAAATAGCATATCACAGCTATGCAGATGATACCCAGATTTACCTTGCCTTATCGCCAAATGACTACAGCCCCATTGACTTTCTCTGCCAATGCATTGATGAAATTAACAGTTGGATGTGCCAAAACTTTTTACAGTTAAACAAGGAGAAAACGGAAGTCATTGCATTTAGAAACAAAGATGAAGTTCATAAGGTAAATGCGTACCTTGACACTAGGGGTCAAAAAACAAAAAATCAAGTCAAGAATCTGGGTGTGATTCTGGAGTCAGACCTCAGTTTCAGGAGCCATGTTAAAGCAGTAACTAAATCAGCATACTACCATCTCAAAAACATTGCAAGAATTAGATGTTTTGTTTCCCGTCAAGATTTGGAGAAACTTGTTCATGCCTTTATCACCAGCAGGGTGGACTATTGTAATGGTCTCCTCACTGGCCTTCCCAAGAAGACCATTAGACAGCTGCAGCTCATACAGACTGCTGCTGCCAGGATTCTGACTAGAACCAAAAAATCAGAGCATATTACACCAGTCCTCAGGTCCTTACACTGGCTACCAGTTATGTTTAGGATAGATTTTAAAGTACTTTTACTTGTTTATAAAGCACTCAATGGCCTAGGACCTACATACATTGCAAATATGCTCACTGTATACAAACCTAACAGACAACTCAGATCACTAGGATCGAGTCAGTTAGTAATATCAAGGGTTCACACAAAACAAGGGGAATCCGCTTTTAGCTATTATGCCGCCTGCAGTTGGAATCAGCTTCCAGAAGAGATCAGATGTGCTAATACATTAGCCACATTTAAATGCAGACTAAAAACTCACCTGTTTAGTTGTGCATTTATTGAATGAGCACTGCGCTACGTCCGAACAGACTGCATTATTTTATGTATAATCATTTTACTGTGCAAATTAATTTTAAAATCAATTTTTCAAATCATCTTAAATGTTCTTAAATTCTCTGTTTTATTGTTGTTAGTGTGATAACCATTTCTACTGTTTTAATACATTTTTAAATCAATTTTAAAATCATTTAAAATGTTCTTACAATTTGGCGACCACGGCGTGGATGTCTCTGATCAGGTAAAACGAAGTATAGTTTGTCTATCTGATTAGTGACATTACTGTTCGTTGTGAATAGACAAGATGAAGAATAGTTTATCTGTCTAAATATTTGTTGAAGTAGATACGACTAAGTATAGTTTGTCTATCTAGACATTGCGCAGACCAGGTAAGGCGAAGTACAGTTTGCCTATCTGAAGGCTGCCGCAATATTCTCAGCAAGACTGAGAGAGCGCGCTGAAGTAAACTTAAAGTAAATGGACAAGATGAAGTATAGTTTATCTGTCTAAATATTTGTTGAAGTAGATACGACAAAGTAATAGTTTGTCTATCTAGACATTGCGCAGACCAGGTAAGGCGAAGTACAGTTTGCCTATATGAAGGCTGCCGCAATTTTCTCAGCAAGACTGAGAGAGCGCGCTGAAGTAAACTAAAAGTGAAAGTGTGGGTCATGAGTTTCGATATGTTCTTAAATCTGTTTGTGTGATTGTTATTTAAAATTTTGGTAACACTTTACAATACGTGTGCACTAATAAGCATTAATTCATGCTTAACTAATGCACAGATAATACTGAATTAATGTGTAACTCATGATTATCCAAGCTATTAATTAATGATTGCCACATTAGCAACTAATAAAGAGTCTGTCTAGTTAATATATTAGTCCATATTTGAATTATCATCAATTAAATATGTCATTGACGATTAATTCCCTAATAGCTCTTTTTATTAACTAATAGTGTTAATTAAATTGTTAATTACCACAGTGCACCAAAGCCTTGTATTTCAACTTCCAGGCAAAACAGGTAAAGTCATATGCATTAACACATGATTAATTACTGCATTATTTGTGCAAATTCATGTGTAAATTACTACAACTACTAAATGATGAGTTAATAATGATGTGCCCCAACAAGTAAAGTCACAGCATAATGATACATTCGCAAACCATTAACTAATAATTAATGACCATCTCTGGAGTTTATAAAAGCCATTTATTAAACACAGATTTTTAAGCACTTTCCAAAGATTTCGATAACACATTACAGTACATTACAAAACAAATATTAGAACATTTACAAAATAATATAAAATTAAATAATATACATTCCCCTCTCTATGACAACTAAAATGTTAATGTCAAATATATAGTGACATGACATAAAGATATAAATACATATGTCATAGTTTTTAGCATATATTCCCACTGTGTAATATCTTGCAAAAAAACAATGTGTCTTGTAACCATGACATACAACAGGGCAAATGTTATACCTTTTAATTTTAACAGCAATAGTAAAGCAAGCATCTGATTAAAGAAAAAAAAAACACTTGTGTGTAGGTAAACTCCTACACAGGATAGTGATGACGAATGTCTTTTAACAGTCTTCCAAGGGGACCCTGGCTATGTTTGTCACCCAGCCAGTGAGTCCATTCAATGACCGAAAGCTGTTGCTTCAGGATTTTTTCTGTTCTGTTTCCTCTAAGTCTCCAAATAGTAGACTTGTACTTCAACCATGCTCTCTCGAGATGCTGGGTGTGGGCTCCACTGTGGGGATCTACGAACCACCGTCTGTGATTTACTCTAAAGTGAGTGTAGCCCATGGCAGCTAATGCACCTCTATAAGCTCTCCATTCGTCACTTATAATGGTGGTGCCAGGTCGCACGTGCTTGACCACGATTGGTACAAGATTCTGCCTTCCTCTTCTCTTTACAAGCCGTAAGACTGGATGTCGTCGCTCATCCTTTACTCCTAGTATGCCAAAGACCCACTTTTTTCGTCTCCAAGTTGCAGCTGCCCTCCCTTTGCCATACTGTAAAAAAGAAGTTATATTAAAATGCATCACATCAGGTGTACAAAGACATGACACAACAACAAAATATATACACTATATTGCCAAAAGTATTGAGACACCTCGTTCTAATGAACAGGTTTGACTACTGTAGTGATTTCCATGGGTACAAATCCTAATGTTTAAGCATATAATAATTTCATAAAATGCACAAGAGGACAGGAAAATGCAGAGAAGAGATGAGAACAGAGGAGAAGTGGCCCAAAGTTCACTTCATTGATGAAGGCAGAAAACATTGAAATAAAGAAATAGCCCAATTCAGAGTCCTGGTGACAAAGTTATGGCTAAACACAAGATTACATTCAGCAAACTGTGGGAGAGACTGGAAGAAGAGATCACAGAAGTGCAGAGACTAGCCTCAGATGTGCTGAAGTCATTCAAAGCAAGGCATACACTTCCTATTAATGTTTGACTGCTGTAACCTTTAGAAATTTCAAATGTAATCTTTCTTTGTGCTACAATCATTGCGGTTCTTTAATTTTGATCACTGTGCTTTGGTTATTTTGTAAAACACTGTTCTACTAACATTACATGGCCACAACAAAAATTCCTTCAATTTTTGAACGAAAAACAATGTAATTTCTGAAAAAAAAAAAAAATAGTTTGGTAACACTTTCTATGAAGCCTGTATTTATAATACATTATTCTTAAGGCATTATAATGAATGCATAATGCATTAAAAAAACGTATAATATGTTATATCATCTCATGAATATTCATAAGAACAGTTTTAATGTGTTATAGCTTTTGACAATATGATTATTTATAACACACTGAACATGTTGCATTCACTTCAGTTACTATGGATTAAACTCCTCATAGTTATAGTGTATTATAAGTCTCATATCTTGCCATCTTACTTACATCACTTTACTTAAAGCATAAAAAGACCACTTATAAATAATAATAATAATAATAATAATAATAATAATAATAATAACTATTAAAAAAATATGAAAGAGCCATAAGATCAGGTATCAGATCAGATAAATGTGTAATATGATCAGTTTCAATAATCTAAGGAGTTTTAGTTGACAAAGCAGTTGCAAAGTTGCTTAGTCAATAGACTAAGGAGACTATCAAAATAAAATGTAATATAATGTAAAATAATATATATAAAAATAAATGTAATATGATGAAGTAGATTTAATATGGTGTCAATTATGTGTTATAAATCATTATAATCATTTTAAAAGGTATAACCTCAAATATGTAAGTATTGTAATTTGTTATGATTATTTATGAGATGATATAACATATTATAATGTTTTTATAATGCATTATGCATTCAATATAATGCCAAAGAAATACCCTTATAATGTATTATAAATAGGGTCTTCATAAAAAGTGTTACCAGACAAAACACTAAGCTGTCACCTTTTAACTCACCTTACGTTTATGACGGAAACTGCTTTCGTCTATAACAGCAAATTCTCTCAAATGTCCAATCATTTGGCCACGTCTTTGTGTACGGCACCTCATTGCACACCTGCAAACCTTTCTTAATGCTGCAGCCATCTTAGACATTGTTCGGGAACTTCTTGCAATCCCATCTTCCTTCATGTCAATTTGTCTGAGGTGCAAGCCCTGAGAAAATCTGGTTTTAAAGATAAATGCATAGCTTAGTTATTTTTCATATTACTGACTGCTTCACTTAACATGCCCAGAAGCTAGGGTGTTTAAAAAAAAAAAAAAAAAAATGATGTGGTATATTTAATCCTGTATGGATATTCCAGGACCCACATGAGTCATGACAGTTAAAAGAGAATCAGAACTAAAAGGTAACACTTAACTATAAGCATGTGCCCATCTGCATTGCATTAGATTACAATTTGTTTTGTTATAATTGGAAAAAATGCAATCCTAAATGTAATCCAACTTTTTTTTTTTTTTGTCAAAGTGTTCCAATAATTTTATTTACTTATTAATTAATTTATTGATTGCAACAAGTTACTTCCTAAACCAGGTCAAACACATAGCCTACTGAAGACCACATAGGTTGGGAAAGTAGTGTTGACTTACCGGTAAATAAAAGTCATCCAGGAAGACAGTGATATTTTTGAATTCTGAAAGAGTGATTTTGCTCTGACACTCCTGCTGCATTTTCTTCCCCTGTGGCTTTGACGTCTGCATTCCCTGGATAAATCATAAGGAAATGTTAAATCAATGTTAAATAATAATATCTAGATACATCATATGTACTTTAAATATAATAAAACAAATATGTATTTCTCTGTGACCTATCTATAATGTAATTGCTAAAACGAAATATACAGCACTGTGAATGTTTATATGGTTGTTAGTAAATATGATACTAAATAAATTAGACTTTATTAAGATTTCCCCAATATGCAGAGATAAACCTGGTGTCCTCCATGATGCCTGTGCATTCTGAAAACAAAACACTTGAATGCAACAAACTCGAAATCACAATTTTTGAAGTGAAAATTAAATGTCCAATGGAATGTGAAGGCAACATAAGTGCATGGCATTACGTTTTTATTAACTTGGGTGTTATTTTCTGTCGCTATGTGGGCGCACAGTTTTTTTTTTATTATTATTTCGTCAAATTATCATGTTACAAAAAGATAACAATTAAGATGACGCTGGCTGTGAAAGCCAGACTAAAACATTCCTCTTCACTCCTTAAATACAAAAAAACAATGTCTTTTATAAATATAGTTTATTCTTGAATAAAGAAAACGTTATATTTATTCAAACTACAGTCTTTATTTACCATCAGACGGCAAACAAGCTAAGATGCGCCAAAACGCGTGCAGCACATAGAGGCGGGTGGAGTAATGAGTTTGAGCCAATGGAGTTAGGAGGTTTAGGAACAAGCTCTTTTTAATACGTTTCATTGGTTAAGTATTTGCAAATCCCACAGACAGACTAAAAGAGTGGCCAATAGGAATGATTTATTAAAAGAAAAATAATGAAAGAGATACGACCGCGACTGTATTTTATTATTAGTATCTAAAGTAATATATCCATTTTAGATAATTTAAGCAGGGTTTTTAATCAGAGTCAAATAGTATTACAATTTAATAATACAATATATTATTTTTCCTCTTCGTAATTGCCAATTTTTTGTACAATTGGAAACAGGAATGCAGTCTAACTGCTAAGTAGGCTGCCAATGACAGATTGCCAGTAATGTTATCTTCAGACGCGACAACCTGACCGTTGCAAAGCACTTGGACAAGTTACTTCGTACACTTAACATAAAATAGCATTTGACTGGTCAAATAAAATCGTGCAAGGGGAAATGTGCAGATTTAATACAACCTACCAGTGAAAGCCGTCTGATGTATCGTGGCGTCTTGTCATTTTCATGCCACGACCACAAATATGACACCGCATCTTCCTTGCTAGAAGTCTCTTTTTCTGTAGCCATTTTACGAGTCTAGCCGTTTTATTTGACTTATCAATCAGCAGAAGTAATAGCTCTGTCGTTAGATTCATTTTTAAATAAGCAGTAATACAAATGTTACACAGAACATAAAACAATTTTCTCAACCTCAACCTGAAACTGACTTCTTGACCGCATGACCCTAAATTTAGCCGTGAAAAAGCGGACCCTTAACATACCTTTCTCGCATTTCCGGGGTTTTAAGTAGCGGAAGTATAGTTAATAAAAAAAAAAAGAAGCCTTGCACTAACGTTAACTAGGTTTTATGTCAAGGTATAATTAAACATTTACAAATCCAAAGATTACAGTATTTGTAATGTATTTTATTGGTGACCAATTAACTTGATGTAGATAATATAGCCTTTTATTTTTTATTTAACTGTTTTAAGGTTTAACATTTAAGTGGATAATCTAAAATAGAATATAAAAATAATGTTGTTCGTAAAATAGTTATATTATTAATTTAGCCATAGGTTTTTTAAATTGACTTAACTACAGGAAAAGCAAGTCAGGCCACCATCCGGCCACCTAAAGCGAACTGAACATGAAGGGGGGGGGTAAACATTTTGCGAATTTTAAACAAAGTTCAAATATATGGCATAGCACCCACTCTAACATTAGTTACATCATTTGACAACAGCAAAGATGTACAAGAACCACCTGAGCTCCACGTTATGTTTAGGGGGGAGCGCCAGGCCGCTGTGATTAAAGCGGAACCAATGCTTCCTAATGAGGACGACAATCATCTGACAGAACACACTCAGCAAGAAGCGTGCGAGCACCTAAAGGCACACAGCGGCGTTGAATCCGTGACAGCAATGGCAAGCCAAAGTACTAAAAGAAGTAAGCGGATAAATCGCAAACTACCATCTAAATATAGTTCTGATGTATATGGTGAGTTTTAAAGCTTTAGCAGTTATGTTCGACACATTTACTTAAAGTAACATTCAGCGTAACGTGCACGTGGCAGAGGCCGACTTGTAGTGCTAGCCTGTTATTGCAACAAAACGTAGATTGTTGCCACCACTAAATAAAAAATATATTTTTTTAAAGTAACAGCATGTTTATCTCAGAATTCTGAGCTTTTTCTCAGAATTGCGAGATAAACTCATGTTTGCGAGAAACTCACAACTGCAAGTTAAGGCGAGACACTGCAGGTGAATAAGGTAAAAAAGTAACTAATACTTATCGCCTTACTTACCCAGTTGATTGATTACGTTGATAATTGCAAACTTTTTTGTATTACAAGTTATTTTTTTAAATGATAGGTTTAAATATGCAAATGAGGCATTATTTAATGAAATTTGCACTAATTTACATACATTTCTAGTACAAAAATGTAATCACTGGATGAAGTCGGTTTCAAAATTCTTGTTTAATTTTTTTTTGGACATATTAGAGTAAAAAGTTTTTACAGAGGGAATCTTTTTTTTGTCACTCCATAATTCTGAAAAGACAGAACAGTCAGAAAACAATATATTTTCACAATTTTGGGGGGAATAAATTTTAAAAATAATTGAGCAAATTGCATAAGATCAAATCCCTCTGTATAAACATTCAGGATATAGACAGGAATAAGAATGTGAAGTTTGGTGTGTGTAAGTGTTACGGAAATGGAGATTTATGGCTCGGTGTAGAAGAAAAAGCTAATTTTGAGAAAAAAGACTTTAGGAATATGTATTGAAATTGAAATCTATTGACACAAATAGATAAAGTGCTATGAAAATGACACCTAACAGTGTCTTTCAGATGTTTTCTTTCCACTAGAAAAAGAAAAAAGCCCAAATTCTCAAACTTGGCGGATGCATGAAAAAATAGTGTTTTTGCCTGCAGTGTTTTTGCTTTTTTCTTGCAACTGCGAGTTCTTATCGCACAGTTCTGAATTTATGACTCTAAATTCAGATTTGTTTTTTTTTTTCAGAATTGTGAGAATCAATTCAGTCTTGTTTTCTCCATAAGTGGAAATTATAACATGTAATTGCAAGCTTATATCTACCAATTCTGAGAAAGAAAAAAAAAGTCGGAATTGTGAGATTTACATTTGCAGTTCTGTCTTTTTTTCTCCTAATTGTAAGTATATATCAAGCAAATTCTGACTTTATTCCTCGCAAATAACTTTTTAAGTATATATATAACTTCATTTATATTTATGTAGTGGCAGAAACAAGATTCCGTAATGAACAACCATAATGTATATTGTTTATTTGCTGTTTAATATATATAAATTGTTTTAATGTCAGAATATGTCTTTGCCACCCCCTTACCCTACTCTCTATACTCCTCAGAGATTCCAGTCCGCAAACCTGCTAATGAGGAGGTGCAGAATGATGTGCAAGGTAGGTATCTAGAGTAATGTCAGGACTAAACATTGATTGCACCAGTTGAGACAGACATCTTCAGAGACAAATCCTACAATACTTTCTTAACCTTAAGGAATAGTTTAACCTAAATTAAAAATCTAAATTCTCTCACAAGTTACTTATACACATCATCCAGGATTTTCTTTATTCTGTCCAATTTAAATGACAATTTTTAGGAAAACAGCTCACTAAGGTAATTTCAGTGTATGTGAGTGGGCACCAAAATGTCAATCCAAATGGTTTTAGGTGAGAACAGCCCACAATATAACTACTTTCTACTGTAAAGATTCGTATTAACAGCCATCAGCATTCTTTATCATCAAATAGCATGTGGATTAAAAACCACCTGTAGAAAGCACACTCTAAATGCACCAGTGACTTTAATACAAACACTACATGTTTCAAAACACTGTGAAAATATATGCACCAGGCACTTTCTTACAAACACTCCATGTTATAAGGAATCAACAAGACAACACAAATGTTTACTTGTGAATACATACACCACCAGTCATATTGCACTACTTGCTCCTCAACCCGAATACCTCTTCTGCACAATATCTTGCACAAATATTGTATAGTATTATGTAAAGTACTTGTATAGTCTTGTCTTAGGTTACGTGTATAGTTAATTATTTATAGTTTATGTATAGTCAGATTACAGCTTCAGTAAGCTATATATAGGTTGAAAAATTGCTCTTCTTTAGTGTTGTATGTTTATATTTGTTTATTTATGTAGCACCGTGGTCCTGCGAGACACGACATTTCGTTCCACTGTATGTCCACACATGTAGCGGAATGACAATAAAGCTCGACTTGACTTGACTTGACTAACAATATTGTAAGCAATGTCTAATACTTAATACATTGGCCAAATGTGTAGCAAAAGGCTGTCTGGGTAATTGCATTTTCCTTGGTAGTATACAACACTATAAAGAGAGTTTAGTAGTCAGTCTGACTGTCTTTCCCTATATCCTTGTTGTGATGATAAATGTCTATGTGTAAATGTCACAACAGAATAGCCCATAAGAATAAAAAAAAAACATAGTCACCTGCACACTTTTCATGCTTACATATTTTTCTTTGATTTGTCTTTTAGAGGAGGCTCCAACTGCCCAAATAACTCTTTCTAAAACGAAACAAACTGTTGAGATGCTGAAAGAGAAGATTCATGCTCTGGAGGAAAAAGTGGAGTCTTTGACAGAAGAGAGAAACTTTCTCAGAGAGAGACTGGAAGATGGTAAGCTTCCACTCCTGTGGCACAAATTGTGAATTACTGATTATTGTGCAACAGAAAAGAAAGGTTGCTCAAACACTTGAAATATAAATTAAAATAATTAACCTATCCCATGCTGTATGTTGTTTATTCTCAAAACAGTTGCATTTGGTTGATTTCCGTGTGAATAATTCATGTACTTCCTGTGTGAGGATGCAGTAAAGGGAGGGGGGGAGGGGGAGGGGGAGGGGGGGGGGCAATACAGTGAGAGTCCAAACAGCTAAATGAAAACATTAAATTACTGTGTATGACTCTAGTTGATCCGTTAACATCTTGTAAAGCAGAAAGCTGACAAGAAATCCATCATGAATACATTTTGAACTTTAAACTATCTCTTTAGATGGTGAGTCCTTCATCATGTCAAATCCTCAGCACACCCCGCATAGCTATCTATGGGCTTGCCATTACATTCATTCTTATGTTTAAAAAACATTTTTGTTGTTTAGGTTTAGATGTACTCACTGAGACAGACAGAC
Source organism: Garra rufa (assembly GCF_049309525.1). NCBI lineage: Eukaryota > Metazoa > Chordata > Actinopteri > Cypriniformes > Cyprinidae > Garra > Garra rufa. Next base: position 66,176,609 of record NC_133362.1, read on the forward strand.
AGACACACACGCTTTTTTATTTCTGTAGTTCAAGACTCAAAGAAAAATTACCTGTACATCCTATTTTGTCTGTCACAGCCCTTAAACTGAAAGCTGAAATACCAGAACAGTTCCAGAACCCTACAGCATCCCAGCTGGAATCATCTGAAGATACAACATCTTCAGAAGACTCCAGCTCTGATTCATCTGGACCTTCACGAAAGAAGAAGTATAAAAAAAAAACAAAAAAGAAGAAATCAAAGAAAGCACAGGCCCGCGATTTCAAAAGAGGTACTACATTGTTGCTTAATGCATTCACAGAGACCACAGCTAGTTTGGGTTAGGTTGATTTCAAGCCAATACTGTGGACTTAAAAGTACCTTATTTGTCTATGTTAGTGTTAGTAATGGTAGCATGTGTTGTCTATGGAATGATTTGTCTTCATTTGAATTTCTGTTTTTTCATGTATTTTTTTTCAGTAAGAACTCCAGAGGAGTCTGTCCTTCGGTACCAGAAAGTCCTCCAACTTGTCAAAAACGGGTCAACAAAGGCGGATGCCTATAACAGCGTGGGGGTGGACCGCAACACCATTGTTAACCAAGCCCCAATTGCAGAGCTGGCTACTGTTAGTCCTGACTTGTTCAAGGTCCTGAGGGCTAGTTTTAAAAAAGGGGACAATCTGCAAAAATTTGCAGAAAAATGTATGGCTCAATGCATCTTAGAGCCAAATGCAAGTCAGATCGTTGCCATGAAACGAGCCAATCTCCTGCTAGACATTCTGAAAAAGTAAATGTTGCCTGTTAGGCCTGTTTGTCAGGATGTTTTAAGCAGTGTTGTAAATTACTCTACTGGTACTAAGAGTTTAAAATAGTTCATAAAAAGGCCAGTTAGACATTTAGAAAAAAGGAAAGTAGACATTCTTATAGTTCTGTAGTTCTAGTTAAGGACATTTTAAGCAGTGTTGTTACTGTTTTTTTTTTTTGTTTTTGTTTTTTTGTAGAAATTGTTATAGAAATGGGAGTATATTTCTAATTTTATTTTTGTAAATGTTTTAATATGTGTTATTGAAACATGTTTTTGGAAAGTGCTTAATAATCTGTGTTTAATAAATGGCTTTTATAAACTCCAGTGATGGTCATTAATTATTAGTTAATGGTTTGCGAATGTATCATTATGCTGTGACTTTACTTGTTGGGGCACATCATTATTAACACATCATTTAGTAGTTGTAGTAATTTACACATGAATTTGCACAAATAATGCAGTAATTAATCATGTGTTAATGCATATGACTTTACCTGTTTTGCCTGGAAGTTGAAATACAAGGCTTTGGCGCACTGTGGTAATTAACAATTTAATTAACACTATTAGTTAATAAAAAGAGCTATTAGGGAATTAATCGTCAATGACATATTTAATTGATGATAATTCAAATATGGACTAATATATTAACTAGACAGACTCTTTATTAGTTGCTAATGTGGCAATCATTAATTAATAGCTTGGATAATCATGAGTTACACATTAATTCAGTATTATCTGTGCATTAGTTAAGCATGAATTAATGCTGATGAGTACACACGTATTGTAAAGTGTTACCAAAATTTTTATGACTATGATTTTTATGCTATTGTGATTTTAACTCCTCTTATGTACAGCACTTTGAATTACCATTGTGTATGAAATGTGCTATATAAATAAACTTGCCTTGCCTTGCCTCGATCAGAAGGATGCGATGCGACGCAAACCCAGCAGGAGGAGACATTTACATGAGTAAGTCTTACTTTTATTTGCCTTCTTGCTTTCGCTGTTATTTACTTTGACAAAACGTATACACATTTTACTAGTTAGACTTATTCCAAACTAAAATTCCTGACTATATCAAATGGAACATTATGAAGTACGTTTGATCGCATTGCATCTCACACGATGCCATTAGGGTGTAAAAGTAATATGCGTGCTTACACTGAATGTATGTTTACATCACGTTTATTAGTAATATAGTGCTAAACAATAATTATTAGTTTCTCAGATATTACTTTTTGTTATTTAGTGATCTGAAACCTGCTCAACAGATGAATCCTGCTGTCTTTCCCTTGAGTCTCTTCAAACTGTTTTCCTTTGAGAGCGCTGTACAAACTTCAGATGATACAGATAAAAATACAGTACAAATACAGATAAATTGTGCACACACTTTATTATTATTATTCTTTATTTGGCATGGACATCACAATTACACTGGACCATATGTATTTGCTTAAGTGTTTTCGCACACATGCTAATTTTCAACACCTGTCCAAGGGAGGCTAGTTGTTAAAAAAAAAAAAAAATAATAATAATAAGTTACAATACATGAAAAGAAATAATAAGAATAAAAATATTAGTAACAATACAAACAATAAAATAAGATACAAAAAATTATATTTACATACACAAGCCATTAAGCAAAAGCAACAGGATCAACCAATAACCCAATAATAGACTATTTATGTAAGCACAGCTGTTTTGTTTTTAACCATCGTTTGAGTCCTATATTAAAAGTATTCCCATTGTTTTCTAATTTTAAAGTAGCAGGTAAGGCATTCCACAGTTTTGGCCCCTTCACAGAGAAAACAGACTGACCAAAAGAGGACTTATAATTTGGAACAAGAAAGTCAGCACTAGTAGTGGCTCGTGTGTTTGCCCTATTAGAGCTTTGACGCCTACAGATTAATTCAGAAAACAGCATTGATGCATGATCTTCAGACATTTAAAAACCAGTTTAAGGAAATTAAAATCAATGAAGCTATCAAAACTAAGAAGGTTATGCTTTCTTAAAACATCACAATAATGCCATCGCATAGGTTTCTGGTCCATAACTTTTATTGCCCGTTTGTATATTGAGACAATTGGCTTCAGTAAAGTTGGAGAGGCTTGCGACCATGATGTAATGCAATATGATAAATGTGAGAAAATCATTGCATGCATGTATAATTTTGCAGTTTGACAAGACAAATCCTTTCTAATAATATGGAAACAATTTAGATTTGGTTTGACCTTCCTACAAATATTCTTAACTATCAAATTTTAAATTCTTATCCAAAATTATGCCAAGATACTTGACTTCATTCACTACTTCTTAATATGCACCTTAAATACATCCCTTGCAGGCTTATTTCGTATGGAGAAGCATATAGAAGCTGTTTTCTTAACATTAAGAGTTAAATGTGACATCTCAAGCCATCTAGAAATTTTCTGCAATGCCTGAGTCAGATGCTCACCTGCCTAGCTAGGTGTTTTAGCAGACACATGGATGACAGTGTCATCTGCATACAACTGACACTAGACACCCGGACAGCAGTTAGGTAGGTCATTTATATACATTGTAAACAACAATGGGCCAAGTACTGACCCTTGCGGTACTCCCAAGGGTCAGCACACACAGGTGACCTCACCCCATTACCCCTAACACATTGCTGTCTCCCACACAAATAGGACCCAAACCACTGTAAAGCTTCTGATGACATTTTAAACTGATTTAATTTACTTAATAAACTGTTATGATTAACAGTGTCAAAGGCCTTCTTTAGGTCCAGGAACACTGTCCCAACTACATTTCCTTGAGACTTTTATTTTGTCAAGAAAATAACAGTTAGCTATTTCAGTGGAATATTTCTCTCTAAATCCGAACTGCTGTGGATGAAGCAACTGGTTAGACTCTAAATGTTCCGCTAGTTGTTCGGCAACAATCTTTTCCAGAACTTTGGAAACTACAGCAATAGGAATAGCAATAGGCCTATAATTATTAACTACCTCCTTATCTCCCAATTTATAGACCGGTGTAATTATTGCTGTTTTCCAACTCTCTGGGAATGTTTTTGCTTGTATTGACAAATATACTAAATAAGTAATTGGCTCCAACAGACAACTTTGGTATCTCTTGATTAATTCAGCGTGAATGTCATAGATGTCCTTAGACATAGAATTACGAACATTTGCAATCACTTTCTGAACCTTATTACGAGATACCTCTTTAATATAAAATAAGCCTGTATGGTGTTGGACTTTCAAATAGTCCTATGCGTGTTCAAAAATGGTTCAGGAGTCAATCTATCAAAGTTTAAAAGTTTTATTCAAGCTCAGCAAATAGGAGAAATCAAGAGTAACAACAGCGCTGTTGGAGAAGCCCAGTTCTTCTAAGTTCCCTAAGTGCTTCTGAAATCTCTTTTTAGAGGCGCACCCTTATATATCAGTTATCACTCTTCCGTGCATCTTCTGCTGTTGGCGTCTAAAAGCAGAAGTTTCTTTCCAGCACACACACACACACACACAGCTCATACATCCTGTTAGACGTTCAAAACAGGAAGCTCTATTTTCAGCAGTCTGCAGCACTTTTGCACATAAATATTTCGTTTAACCCTTTCAGACAGTTTCACAGTAATTAGCACTCTATAGTTTAATTATTAAAGCTTTCTTATGCAAATGGAAAATATATAAAACATATTCAAACTGAAAAGTACCACAAATCCCTCTCTTGGCCTCTGAAAGAGGCCACATCTCACAACACAAACATAAAAATGTTGTACCATGCATGTTAATAAAACTTTTTCTAAGTCCAATATGTCCAGACGAGCCTAGGTCGAAAACCTCAGTGAGGAAAGACACCTAGGCGACCCCCTAGTTAGCATATGGGCAGCCACCACATGTTCATCTGAAACATCATATCAGACTGTCAATATACATTAACATTTTACCCTAGTCTACATTGCATACATATGAAGTTACAAAATAAATGTCCCTATAAATGCCCTATAAACCAGTGTGCTCAGACGGGACTGGGCCGAAAACCCCCACGGGGAAAGACGCCCAGTCGGTCCCCTAATTTGCAATTGGGCGACCACAACATGTCAGCTGAGACAATCACACTGAAAGTATCTAAGCTAAACATTTCTACACATTCCTTCTAGGCTCAAAACATCTACTTAACATTTCTATATAACACACAATATATGATGAATCAGCATCTGCAAGAAAGCACAGTTAATAGAGAGAGAGAGAGACAACATTCACAAGTTACATTCCTCCTCCTCTTCTTCTTCTTCTGCAGGGGATATCAACAAGGGCATTGTGTAAGGAGGTGGAGCCTCTTCTTTCTTTTCAATTGCAGCCACTATCACCTTGTTACACAATGACCTGATGCACGGGATGCAGCAGCATCCACAGGTTACTACTATAGCCACAAAAGTAGCGAGAGAAACTAGAATGGATGTTATCATGGTTTTATATTTTCCAAACACACTGGTTAGCCAATCATCGAAGGGGTTATCTATACCAGAGTGTTCTGCCATTGTTTTAGAAAGAGTTTTCAGTCCCTCCAGGGCCCGCGTTACTGACCCATCCGAGCGGTATTGTTTGGGATAAACGTACAACAAAAATCTTGGAACATTGCACAAGTCGAACGTATAGGATGTGGTTGAATCTTTGGTGTAGTTTAGCTCAATCCCTCCATATTTCTTTAAACATAAATCTTTTATCTTGTCTCCATTTTGCAGGGTCTCACCTCTTAAAGCTCTCTCATGTCTGGCCAGTATTTTATTCTTTCCGTAACTCCTTTCCCTCTGATTCCTTTCTATTCCCAGAATTATTCCCACTATTACCAAGGCTATCACTCCTATTTCCCCCAGAAGTTTCCCAATTCTCCCACAATTTCACTCTCATGATTCCTTTCTCCCTGTACTTGGACTGAAGCTAATTTCATTTTTTCAATTTTACGTCCTCTTCCCAGGAAATTTTAAAAGTAGGTACTTTATTTCAATCTATTTTTTCTACACAGGACATATGTTGTCTCTCACAATGAGTATAAACAAAAAATGATAATAGATACAAAAACACACTGTTACACTAGTTAATATAGTAAATAAACGAAAATAATAATAGACACAAAAACACACTTGTTATACTAATCAATATGGTAAATAGAAATCACTATGTTTGAACCTCTAAAAGTTTTCTCAATAATGTGACGGACTTTACAGAACTCCAACTATAGGTATAGATAATTTGGTGATGCCTAGGCTGTCACACCACACTCTCATGCAGCTTAAACTGTTCTCAAAATCCTCATAGGTAGGCAGGTCCCTGGCAAATGTTTTTGTGATTAGGTGGAAGACTATCCTATACTTCATGTGTTATAGCACAGTCACCTTTTGTTTTCCCTTGGGCCCACACCTTTTCCACCCCGTATCTTTCCCTAAATTTCCTCGTTATGCCTGCTCCAAATGCACAGTCTGCACTGATGCAATGAGCTACTGGCTCACCTTTAGGGGCTGTGAATAAATCCCCAGTCTTATGGACTACTTGCAGGGCTTGTAGATTACTTTGTGATGGTTGGAAATTCTCTTTTTGGTCTTCTCCTGTATGTGTATGTGTTTGTGTGTCACCTGTATCCTCCCTCTCTTGGACCTGTGAAGCAAGGTCCACTCTGGTGTCCTCCAAGGATCTGGACGGCTGATCCGCCAGACAACACTGACTCAGGTGGTACCACGTATCACCTTTTCCTGCAAGACTAACACAGTGAGAAGTGCGTGCAGTTACCTTCAGTGGAGCAGTCCAACGATGTTCTCTCCATTTGCTCTCGATTGTTTGTAGGAATATGTCAATTTGATCTGTGCACAGATTTTAGCCAATTCACGAATTTGTGTTCTGGGGCAGCAATGTCAAAACTCAGGGAGAAGGGACGTCACATCTGGCTCTGTTTATGGCCATATCTGCATCCTCATTCAATGGTAGGTCAATTCTTTGGGAATGACCAGTGTACTTAACACTAGCCACTTTGCTAGGTAGCGTTATGGCTTCTGAGAGCTCTCTTGCTTCTTTTTCATGAGTAATTGGCCGGCCGGATGAGGTTGTAAATCCACATCTGACCCACACAGGCAGCTCCACATGGGCTGCGGAAACTGCGTATGCAGAATCAGAGTAGATATTTGCTGTTTTACCCTCAGAGTGTCTCAATGCATTGATCAAGGCCAACAGTTCTGCTTTCTGTGCTGATTGTTTCCCCACCAGGGGTTCTGCTTTTACTGTCACAAATTTGTCACCCTGCAATTCAACCACAGCAAATCCTGCTTTCAATGTTCCATCATCTGCTCTGTGGCATCTACCATCAGTAAAAAGCGTGATAGGGTGGTCTGTTTCAGGAAGCGAGGTATGGATTTGCCTCTCGTTGCTGGTGGCAGTCCCTGGCCATATGACCAGTTCCCCCACATCTGTAACACCTTCTCTGGGAGTTAGTGCAGTCAGGTGCCCAGTGGCCCACCCCTCCACACCTATAGCACATGTCAACTCTGTTTGTTCCAACCCCTCTGCCTCTTCCCCTGCGGCCCCTACCCCCATCCCACTGCTGTTGTTTGGGATATTGTGGGGCATAGTTACGATTTTTTACAATAGTTGCATGTACAGGCTCAGCCTGTGGTTGTGGTTGTGGCTGCGTGTGTGTGAGGGTAGGCTGTCGCTGAGGCATCTGCTTTGACTATCTATTTTTGGCTGACTTCCTCTCCTCGACCTGCAGTCTCAGAAGCTCCTTCCGCAGCTTCAACAGCTCACTTCTTTCTTTCTCTACTCTCTCTACTGCTTCATCAATAAAATGTACTGCGTACCTTTTCCACTTTGCAATCATCACTGCCTGGTACCTCAGGGGACTGCCCCATTGCTTGAGTCACGCCAGCTGGTGCTCCATGCAACACCGCTGCCCTGAAAATTCTATTAGTGACAGGGTTAGACATAGGATTTTCTCTACATTCTCATCCTCCTGTAGTTCTAAAACTCCCCCTTTTACTCTATAAAGTGGCATTTGTATTCTAGTTTCCCTAACTGGCAACTGTTTCACTCTCCGTCCTACGGTTGGATTGTAGGGAGGTGGTAGGTCTGGGTATAATTTTTCTGCTGCAGGAGCTGTGGGGGTGGGGGCAAAGCTAGCCTCTGCTTCCTGCTTCTTGCTCAGTTTAACATCGACCTCGCCCTTTTCTCCTTCCTTCTTTTTTAGTTTTAAAATGGCGGCAGCAGCTGTCACCCTAGCCCATTTCCTGCGATTAACATCTAATTCTTTCTCCCTCTTTGCGTGTGTTCGTCTCTGCAGTAAACCCACTTCCTCTTTTCTGTGTCTCTGAAGCGCTTCTTGCGCTCTCTTTTCTTTTACCCCAACTTTTTGAAACAGAGACCCCTTCTTTTCCATACAATCATCACCAAAATGCTCAATCATTTCATGTTTACAAATTTCCAATTCTAGCATGCGTGTTTTAATATCTTTTGGATCAGTTTGGGTTTTTATAATTTCAATCATTTTATCCCACTGTTGTCCACGTGTGGGACAGTCATATTCCGTACATTCCCTGTCAAATTCACCCTCCATGACGTCTCTTATGGTCTGCGCGCTCCCTACTCTGTCCCTCGCTAGCGTCATTCACGCTCTGATGCACCTAAACTGCCCCTAATATAACAAGTACCTTTTTTATAGTGAGTAAACTCACTCAATTCCCTTTTTTATAGTGAGCACCCTCACTTTTCCTTTTTTATAGTGAGCACCCTCACTTTTCCCTTTTTTATAGTGAGCACCCTCACTTTTCCTTTTTTTATAGTGAGCACCCTCACTTTTCCTTTTTTTATAGTGAGCACCCTCACTTTTCCAATTACCTTTTTTATAGTGAGCAAACTCGCTGCCTCAGTCGGGTAGGTCTTTAGATCTTACGCCAGCTCCACCCTCGTCAGGTCTGGAGTTCTGCAAGATCCCCGACTAAATTTAGGATCCTACCACAGGATATATTTCACAACACTATCCTACCACAGGATATACTTCACAACACTATCCTACCACAGGATATACTTTTTCAATTAAAATACTGTTGATTTCTCCACCGACATCAGAAAATAGTCCAAATTCAACACTTCATTTAGAATAATCAATCGCAGAATTTAATTAAAAAGGTTTCTGCTTACCTTTTGATTATGAGCCGGCTCTTTGTGTTGAATTCAGATATTTCCCTTTGTCTCAGAAAACTCCGTGAACCATCACGTCGGGGTCACCAAATTGTTGGACTTTCAAATAGTCCTATGCGTGTTCAAAAATGGTTCAGGAGTCAATCTATCAAAGTTTAAAAGTTTTATTCAAGCTCAGCAAATAGGAGAAATCAAGAGTAACAACAGCGCTGTTGGAGAAGCCCAGTTCTTCTAAGTTCCCTAAGTGCTTCTGAAATCTCTTTTTAGAGGCGCACCCTTATATATCAGTTATCACTCTTCCGTGCATCTTCTGCTGTTGGCGTCTAAAAGCAGAAGTTTCTTTCCAGCACACACACACACACACAGCTCATACATCCTGTTAGACGTTCAAAACAGGAAGCTCTATTTTCAGCAGTCTGCAGCACTTTTGCACATAAATATTTCGTTTAACCCTTTCAGACAGTTTCACAGTAATTAGCACTCTATAGTTTAATTATTAAAGCTTTCTTATGCAAATGGAAAATATATAAAACATATTCAAACTGAAAAGTACCACAATGGTCAGAATTAAATTCTGTAGCTAATGACTCAATATACTTAAAATGACTTGCTAATTCTTTTACGGATTCAATGAAAAAACTATTACAAACATTTGCTATAGCCTCATTACTATGAATCATATTACTACTAACTTGAAGACAATTTATTGTAAAATGTTTTTGCCTATTTGAATTTGACAGTCTATTTATATGTTGCCACAATTTAGAACTGTTGCCACTGGCCTCCTCAATTAATTTGAAAAAATAATTAGTCTTAGCCTTTAGCAACACTGATACTACTTTATTCCTCAAGCCAGCGTAAATAAGATGGTCAGTATAAGATTTTGTTAATAATGACTTTTTAAGAGCAAGATCTCGCCTTTTAATAATCTGAAGAATATCACTGTTAAACCATGGAAGAGAGAATTTCTTAGGCCTACTCTTCCAGGTTTTCATATATTTACCTATTAATTCACTTAAAATAGAGGCAAAATTGCCTGCACTGTGATTTAAGTCTGACTCTTTAATAACCTTTTCCCAATTAACTTCCTTCAAGTCATGTTCAAAGTTAACTACTTTTGACTTGGGAATTCCTGTTGTTAAAATCTGATTTTCTGTTTTATTATGATGAGGTAAACGTTTTCTAGTTAATTTTCTTACGATCAGTGTCATATTATGGTCTGAAAGACAAGTAATAAGATTATATATTTTCATTACCCTCTCTGGTCTATTCATGAAAATCAGATCTATAAGAGTTTCACTTTTTCTTGTGATTTGAGTGGGTCTATCAATCGTTTAAAATTAAATTTCTCCATACTTAATTTCAATTTGTGATTTTAACCATGCAATTAATATTAAAATCACCAAACATCATACATTCACAGCGGTTATCAAGAAGAGAAAGAAGATTCTTTAGTTCATTATAAAATTTTACATCATGACATGAAGGATTATAAAGCACAACTATATTAAATTTCATATTTGGAGAAAGAATAACATTTAATCCCAAACACTCCATGTTCACCTTCAATTCAAATTGTAAATATCTAAAATGCTCCCTTATATAAATGAAAACACCACCACCCCTTCCACTGACCCTATCTCTCCTATAACAAGTATATCCTGGTACATTAATTAGGTCAGTAAGAACATTATGATTCAACCAAATCTCAGATCCAAAAAAATCCAAATTGGAATCAATAAGTAAGTTCTGTATCTGATCTACTTTTTGTCTTATACTTCTTATATTTATATGTCCTTCCAGTATTCCTTTAGGTTTATTCCCAGAGTTCCAGATGACTTTAGCATGATTCACAGTTTGAAAGAGTCTTGACTTCCTCTGTTTCAATATTGCATGATTTATTGCATGCCTTTTAGCCCTTGTAAAACTCCGTTGGCATTCGTCCGTTATTGCAGACGGGCCATTACGGTAATGACAGTCTGTAACTGGCATATAAGGATTAATGTGAGGCATAGAACTCACCTCAGTGTCCATGTAAGTGATCTCAGACTGATCAAACACTACTGCCGCTGCTTTTACTCCTGCTAGACAGCACAGCTCTGCATTTTCCACTTTATCCACAATTGGTAACTTCAGCCGCTGCCCAAGTTCACCTGTCGATTCATTACGCGGCGCCGCGTCTCCAATGGCCGGACCAGTCTCGTCACCCCTCCGCACCTCCCCAGGCGTTCCCCACTGACAGCCAGGGACAGGTCCACCGGGACAAACGCCATCCAGCATCGGAGTCAGGGTAAATTGCGGATATGTTATAGACGTTATAATTGGCTGGAAAGCTGTAATCGTTACATGTGGCTCTGCCTCCATCGGTAAAATTTCCTAGGATTTAGGTGTACATATCGAGATGACAGTAGCAGTAGTAGTAAAAATGTAGCTGGGTACAAATGATTCTTCCGCCGCATGATTGTAGTTTTGCATGATTGGGCAGAATGCACAGACTTTGATTTTAATGTAAGGGGTAACTAGGGAACACGGGTGCACAGAATGACTAACTGGACTAAAGGAAAGGAACGTGACAAAAAAAGGGCACACAGAAACAAAAACAGGTCCATATTCCTGGCATATCATCCCCCTTCTGGAAGGTGCATCCATGCTCTGATGGAACAACAGAAGGAGGAGAATTGATATCCGGGAGGAGCCTGTCTCTGTATGTCCTCATGTCTCCTTCCTTTTCTCAGGGAACAAGGGTTGTAGTTGTAACCCGAAACAGTGATGTTAAAAATGCTAACAATTTCCTTTATTGTGTTTCAACCAAAAAACTGCACTTCCTGTGAGATCTTTTTCAATTCATGATATACAAATGTGAAGTTCTTACATTGTAGACAATGCGAACACATTGACCATAATCAATATTATTCCTTGCTCTTTTATGCATTCCCCTGTCAACTAGCTATATTGTGTTGGACTGAGCTTAAAGTGCACTATGGACAAAACATAATGCTTTAAAATTTGAATTAGAATGTTCCATTCTATACATTTTGTTTGAAACTCTTTCTACACTAAGGGGATCTGTTGGGCTTCTCTCTATTATGAATCTTCATGTGCCTGTCAAGGCTTCCTTTTAGACTAAAACAGTTTCCACACTGTTTGCATGTGTGAGGCTTCTCTCAAGTATGAACACTCATGTGTCTGTTAAGGCTTCCTTTTCGATTAAAACTCTTTCCACACTGTTGGCAGGTAAAAGGGTTCTCCATGGTATGAATTTTCTGGTGGATTTTAAGGTTTCCACTTTCAGAAAAACTCTTTCCACACTGTTTGCATCTGTAAGGCTTCTCTCCAGTGTGAACTCTCATGTGTCTGTTAAGGTGTCCTTTTAGAGTGAAACTCTTTCCACACTGTTGGCAGGTGTAAGGCTTCTCTCCAGTGTGAATTCTCATGTGTCTGTTAAGGTCTCCTTTTAGAGTGAAACTGTTTCCACACTGTTGGCAGGTAAAAGGGTTCTCCATGGTGTGTATTTTCTGGTGGATTTTAAGGTTTCGACTTAGAGCAAAACTTTTTCCACACTGTTTGCATGTGTATGGCTTTACTTCAGTGTGAATTCTCATGTGCATGTTAAGGTGTCCTTTTAGAGTGAAACTCTTTCCACAATGTTTGCATGTGTAAGGCTTCTCTCCAGTGTGAATTCTTCCTTTTTGAGTGAAATTGTTTCCACACTGAATGCAAGCAAAACAACTCCTAGTTCCTGTAGTTTGAGCTCTTTTTTGTTTAGAAGTCTTTTCAGACTGTAAAGAACAAAAATAATTTTCTCCAGATACGAAATCATGAAGATTCTCAAACTGATCTTTCTCTTCAGTTTCATTCAGATCTTCTCTCTCCTCTTTCAGTGCTGTTAGGTCTAAGGTGGAAAAACAAAGAAATAAAAGTTAACCCCAGTTGAGTGGCACAAAACAATTAATATCAAAGCATGTAGATATGTAATGCATGTGTGTTAGATCCTATACCAGGGTCTCCAAACCTGATCCTGATCAGCCGGTACCCTACAGAGTTTAGGCTGGCCATTATACAATTAATTAAAAAAATAAAAAATAAAAAATCTGGAAAATCTATTGACAGAATTTAGGATCTATATAAATCTATAATCTATATATAGACTGATCTCAATGTTTCTGTACCATTTTTGTCTCCTAAGGAATAAAATTTAGAAACAAATTTAGAAAGAGACGAGGGAAAAAAAAAGGGGATAAACTCCAAACTCAACCGTCAGATGAAAAATTCATCACACAATTCTTTCTGAGGTTTTATTAAGGGGGAAATTATGTTAGCCAATCAAAAAACGGGCTGTTACACTGACCTGTTAAGTCAATGTCAAAGTTTATCTAATTTAAATCACTTTTAAAAACAACAAATGTTTACTAAAGTGCTGTACAAGCATACTAAATTTAAATGTGCCATAGAATGCATTGAAACAATATTTTAAATTGTTCTCTGATATCTACATAGAAGGTATATGGCATAGGAAAGCGCAAAAATGAAGAATGAAATGGTTTGTTATTGCCTTATTTGGAAGGTTCATGAATATTAATGATGAGGTCTGTTCTGATTGGCTGTTTCATAGAGTTGCTCATCTCAATAGCTTGCACATGGAGGAAATACTTATTTAATTACGGAGCTCTAGCTGCTTTTAATATGCAGTTGGTTGAATATGCCGTTTTGAATCAAGAACAACAACAATCTACTGGAGATCGCAACATCAATAGACGGCAGATTTAACAAGCGCTTGTAGGGCTCCAGACTGCGACCAAATGGTCGCATTTTTTCTGCCGGTGCGACTAAATTTTGTGAGCGGTCGCAATAGCGCGACCACCGCGTTATTCAACTCATACGCGCTGTTATTTCTGTTTCATATGAGAAACATTAAACAGCAAACAAAGCGAAAGAGAAACCAAAGCGCGCCACGTTTGAGCTGCACAGCGCGGTCCGTTTATCAGCTCGGACCGCAACGCAAACACACTTGTCCAAGCTCAGAACAGCCTCAGGAACCAAAGTTGATTTCGCGACACTGTTACTGCACAGTGCTGCGAGATCCAGTGAAAAGTGTTTGATTTCGCCCAGAATGAATTAAGGTTGCTGAAAGATCAGTGAGAATAATTCAAATTCTGCTCAGAATTCAGTTATTAACAGCGCTGATGTAGGTCAAACAACCAGAAGTCACACCAACTTAAGCAAAGTCGAATGTTATTACAGTATTAATTTCACGGTTTGGACAACCTTTTAAGAGAGAAATTCAAGCACTTTTCAATGACTTTCAAGCATTTTTGCAAAACCATTTTAAGCACTTTAAAGCTCTTATATGATCCAATTTGAATGTTATTTTGATGGACAAAATATACTTTGTGGTAAACAAACACTAATGTAAAATTAAAAACATAAAATGACGATAATAACCAGTATATTTAATTTATAGTTTATGTAAAGATTGTTTTAAAATTACGGTGACGCATTGCTGCCACACACTTATTTTTTTCCCCACTCAGCTATGTCGTTATAACGAGATCTTTTCTCGTAAAAACGAGATCTTTTCTCATTAAAACGACATCTTTTCTCGTAAAAATGACATCTTTTCTCGTTAAAACGACATAATTTTCTCGTTAAAACGACATATTTTTCTCGTAATAATGACATATTATGTCATACGATCTGATGTTCCTGTTATAGACATGTGAGGGAGCTAAGCGTTTGTCCGCGGTGCCTTCGCCAGTCCTGACCTAAAGGAGGATGCACGCTGCTGGAGTTACATAGAAATACACTGTTTAAATAACTTTAATGTAATTGTTTCAATTGTAGCAGCATGTTCATTAGGATTAATCTCCATACTAATCTGCCCTCAGACCCAGAGGATTTAAGATGATCAGATCAAAACTGTTATTTCTGACTCTGAGCTTGGAATATTATTTGGATGAAAGTTTGATTTTACAGAAAATTTAAATAGTATCAGAAATAAATAAAAGAAAAATGACACACGGTTTGATCGTGTTATGATGATGATGATTTCGTTCTGTTTAAAAAATCAAAATAAATAAATAAAGCCAGATTTTATTTCATGAAAAGAGTGCTTATGCTTTAATATTTGTGCGTGAGCGGCCCGGAAAAGCCACTTTTCAACTCAGCCTGTCTTTGGTCTGAACCATCATGCAGAATAAATGTTCGTCTGTACCGCTCTGCAAATGAGTCACAAGAACGTTTCTTTGCAAGTCTCATTTATAAAGCGCAACACTGCACTTCTCGGGTCGGCGCCAGCGCGATCCCTTACTTTGTGATTACAGAGGAAAGAAATATAAATGTCTGCTTTATTTTATAAACTTCCACGATAACAACAAAACGTTACAAATTGCCTTTGTAAAAATACAGGGTGCGCTCTCCCAATTTATGTCTCTCTATGCAGCTTGAAAGGTCTACTTCAATAAAAGAATCGGAAACAAAATTGTGTTTACTTAATTCGTATAAATCCAACAAGAGGTAATGTACAGTCTTTCCCGTGTGAGTTCATTATCTGTAACCTACCATTGTGCTTACACTCAGAGACTGCGCAGCATATTTCCACAGTAGCCTATAATCCAGATGAAAAACCGGATTCGTGGCTTGATTCAGCTAAATATAAAATGTAATAATACATAATAAATAATGTGTAATTTGTATATAATCATACTAAGTATCAAGGCCGCATGTTAAATTAATATTCAACCAATAAGCTCATGTGTTTTACTCACGAACAAAAATACGAAGAATCAAGCTTTTCGTTTTTCCATTTCTCAAACAAAATGAAATAATAATAATAATAGGCTACTCAAATTGTTATTATGCTTATTATTATTATTTTTTTTATTACAAAATCTTATTTAAGATAATCAAAACTATTAATTCTGAATAATTGACTTTTTGATTGATTTAACAGCAAATCGAAATACGAGCAGAAATAAATAAATAGAATTCATAATAAGAAAAATATAATAATAGGCCTAATAATAATAATAATAGCTTATTATTATTATTATTATTTCGTTATGTTTGAGAAACAGAAAAACGAAATTAAGCTAGATTTGTTTGTATTTTTTTTATTTGTATTTATTCTGCATGATGCGATAGACAGTAAAAACAGGTTGTATTGAAAAGTGGCTTTTTAATTGCCGCCCACATATAATTATTAAAGCATAAGTTCTCTTTTTACCCACGGACAAAAATACTAAAACTGTTTTTTTTTTTTTTTTTCATTGATTTTGTCCATTTTTTAAACAGAACGAAATTATCAATACAATGAAACCGTTTGTCATTTCTATTTCCTTTCAAAATCAAACTTTCATCCAAATAATATTCCAAGCTCAGAGTCGATTATTCAGAAATAACAGTTTTGATCTGATCATCTTAAATCCTCTGGGTCTGAGGGCAGATTGGAGATTAATCCTTATAAACACGCTACAATTGAAACCATTACATTAAAATTATTAAAACAGTGTATTTCTATATATAGCTAGTGTATTCTAACTCCAGCAGCGTGCATCCTGGGCATAATGGACATAATTAATATGTAAAACTGAGAGAAAATTAATTTAATAGAGACACCAGTAGCAATATTGAAATCAATACTTCATTAATAATAGGCTACTTGGTAAAAAGATGCTATTAAACACATATTTAAAAATACTTTGTTGTTTCTACCTTAATTTGGAGGTTCATTGTGAAATTATGACAGTATAAATATATAAATATGCGATTATTCATGATTAATTTAAAAAAAAAAGTGTGATTTTTTTTTTTTAATTGATTGACAGACAGCACCTTAACCTTTTATAGATGTTGGTGTTGGTAATATTAGTTCATTTTAGTGAATATGCATTTCAATGTAATTGTATAGGCCCCCTAGAAAAAGATCGGGATGGCCCCCACCCCCTTGGCCCCCTTCAAATTTCCAGTTCGATAATCCGGCCCTCAAATGGATCTAATTGAATAGCCCTGGTGTAGTGTGTCTACACTATAATAACAGAACATTAATAACTATAAAAGTGTGTATACTTTAGTGTGTCTGGACAGTGTTGTGTGAGGAAAATAAAGAAATCACAGGACAGGTTAAATACTTTGAGGCTGGCTCCATTTATCATCAAAACAAAAATAAATAACAGATTTTACAGTAATAACCTGAACAAAAAAATGGCACAGACCTATAGAATTATTATACATCAAAAGAGGAATGACATAAAGGAGTAGTTCACTTTTAAAATGAAATTAAAATTCTGTCATCATATACTGCTCCAACGCACAGAGGGAAGTTCCACCGCTCCTGAAATCCCCTCGCTCCGATGCGGGACAGCAGGTCATCGAACTGGGCGCGGGACAGGCGGAAGTACCGCTGAAAGCGGCCGTCATCCAGGCGCAGCTCCTGGAGCAAGTGATGAAACTCGCCGAACTGGGTTCGCCTCCGAAGGGTCTGGTGTACCCAAATACGGCGACGATGATCCCTACGCCACTGTTCTGCTCTCCAGAGCAAATACAGAGCGGTGACTCTCTCGATAAATGACCGATCAACAACAGACATCTTGTAAAAAAGATGGCCGCCAACGGGGTTTGAAACTTTCGCCTCTGACGCGCGTAAATTTCGCTTCAAACTTTTGTTTTTAAGCGCGTCGATTTCGCTCTTGAAGCATTAGGACAATGGTTTTCAAAGCGGTCCTGCGAGCGCTCCTCATCCATAACACCTGATTGTAGCAATATCATGTGTCCTTTTGGATAACACTGACAAACTATTTATAATGTTTTTATATGAGAAAACTATCTATTTGATCTAAAAGATTACCTTAAAGCGATGATGGCTAAGTTGTAGTTTTCCATAGGTGGTTAAATTAGTGCCTGATTATAAAGAAAAATATTTGTTTTGTCATTCCTGGATAACAACATGTCATTCTTGGATAACAAAAAAACTCTGTTAGCCAGGACATGTCATCCATTATCCAGAATGACATAGGCATAACAATCTAGTTTTTAATTAACATTTGTAAACTTTTAGGTATAGTTATTATAGTTATATTATTAACATTAACATTATTTACATAATTGTATGTTTTTTGCCGTATTTTTGCTGTCATTCATCTTGATTTCATATGATTCACATTTAATTATCATTGAATTGAACTTTTGTAATGTTAATGGTCAAATCATGAATAATGTAATCATTATTATTAATATATCCACATTTGGTAATACTTTATAATAACTACACGTTATTAATCATTATTTAAGCATCATTAAACAGTTAATTCATTAATAAATTTACAATCTTAATGCTTGATTTATAAGCCTACCTACAAGTATGAAATTAAAGTATGGAAATACAATTATTAAACACATTATGGATGTCATGTATCTGATCTATCCTGTCATCATGAACTCTTGCACCACACTTCATGGACTTCATTCCCCACAAGCCACTGCACTAATCACTGCATTCACCTGCTCTCACTTTACTGATTACCGCTCACAGCTGCACCTCATCACACTGACTGCATTTAAGCATGCTCAGCACACACACACACCGCGAAGTATTGCGTTTCTCCTGCTAACCATACCAAGCGTGTTTCCCTGTTTCCTAGTCTCCGTGTTTTCCTAGTTAATTCCTGGTTTTGTTTTCTAGTTTCAGTCTCAGTCTTAGTTTAGCCTTGTTTTGTTTATTTGTTTCATTTGTGTTCATTTTTCTCTGACTGCCCAATTGGATTTTGACTCACGCTTGTTTACTGGTCTACTCTCTGGATTAGCTCTGCTACTGTTGTTTGCTGTCTCTGACCCTGCCTGTACGACCACGTATCCACTAATAAAGCCAGCATTTGGATCCACACGTCAGTCTCCAGACTCCCACTGTTACAATAGATATGCTTTTAAATCAAGAATAAAGCATTTATAGCTGTATTTATAAACTGCTTATTAATGTCTTTTAATGCTTTATAAATGATGAATTAACTGTTTACTAATGTTTAACTAATGATTAATAGCGTGCCGTTATTATAATGTGTTACCCATTTTAAAACTTTTGTATAGCTTCTGGTGTTTTAAGGTCAATTCTGTTCTTCCAGATGCCTCTGTCTAATAAAGAGAGGCAGAGACGGTTCAGAGCCAGAATAAACAGATGCAGAAGCTAGGGCTGAGTATCTTGGAAAAAAGAGAGCAAGGTATTATGGTGATGATTCAGTGGAATAATAATGTGTCAGTAACAAGCAAACTTGAAATATTAATCGAAATAGGTTCACACTCATTTGCAATAAGCCTAAATGTTTTAGCGGTGTAATGTGTTATTACACATTATACACTATACCCCTGGCCATTGTTTATGAAGCATTATAATTTTACAGATTTACTGTAATATTTAGAAAATATGATTGTAATGAAATTGGTGTGATTACAACCTGCATCTAATACTCATTATTATTATGTGTAGCTACTACAAATCAAGACCAGTTCCCAAAAAGCCTGTTGTTCATATGGAAATTTTCAAAAGTTCCAATTTTCTCTTTATTTTATTGTGAATTCATCTGATTAAATATGTTTGTTACACAAATCGTTACGTGAATGCTTACAATGTCACTTATTCAGTAAGTATAATTTCTAATGTAGGTAATGTTATTACCAAATCAAATGTAGGTACAAAATGTATGAAATATGTTAAGTATTAAATGTTTTATTACAAAATATATGAAATGCTGTTGCATGTATGTGTTGGCTGAATTAATCAGTTTACATAACAAAATGTTGATTAAAACTTTTTTTAAATCATTAAAAACTGTGAGTTTTGCAACTGTCAAGTGTATCTTACTTTGTTTCAAGTTTGAGTGTTGTAAAGAAAAATTGGTAACACTTTACAATAAGGTTCATTAGTTAACATTAGTTAACCACATTAGTTAACATGAACTAATAATGAACTGCACTTATACAGCATTTATTAATCTTTGTTAATGTTAATTTCAACATTTACTAATGCATTATTAAAATTTTGTTAACATTAGTTAATGCAATGTAAACTAACATGAACAAACAATGAACAACTGTATTTCCATTAACTAACGTTAATAAAGATTAGTAAATACAGTAACAAATGTATTGCTCATGGTTAGTTCATGTTAGTTAATACATTAACTAATGTTTAACTAATGAACCTTATTGTAAAGTGTTACCGAAAAATTATAATGATGATGGTTTTTATGGTAATCCTGAAAAATATTGCAGAATGTCATTCCGTCTAACAGTATGTCATTCCGGCTAACAATGACACAGGCAATTCATTTAACCCATATTTGTGTGTTAGATTACACAATTCAGTTTTTTTGTTGAGTTAATGATAAAACAAGTCTTATTTACTTTATTGGAAAACATTTTTAAACATTTTCCAGTTTTTTTTATTTTTATTTGGTTCTAAATTTTGAATTAGCAGCAGCCAAAAATGAGCCTGTGTCTATATGAAATCCCAAATTGATTATATTAATTGTGATTTAAAATGTAGTTTTCTGATCACTTATTGTTTGTTGAGCTCCAAATATGGAGATCAGTACATTTGTATATGCCAACAATGGTAGAAATGTAATTAATTTAAAAATTCATTACGTTACCCAGGAATGACATTTTCATGAGGAAAAAGATCTGATTCTTCAAAAAAATGGTTAATTACATTCTTGAAATGTGTAAATATCATTGCATTACATACACAACACTGTAATAAGTATATGAAGTCCTAACATTTAAATTTTTTGCCAGTTTTATTTTTTTTTCACATTTTAAATCCTTATCCGTCTTTCACCCATATACAACATCATGTCAGGGAACAAGTTCAGAATTTGAGGAGGGGGTGACATATTATCTCAAAAATGTCACAATCACTGCCAAGTGTGGTCGCCAAAATTTAGATTTTGGTCGCACATCAAGCTAATTTAGGGCAGCACCACTTGCTGTGTCGGATGCAATCGAAAAGGCTGCAAAAGACATCCTCTGTCCACCATCCCATCAATGGCGAAGAGGCAGACATCTTTCCTTCACAAAAGATGGTAATACGTTGTGACTAACTTTAACACACTGTGTCAGCAAAAAATGCACATTCACTCATAATTTTACAAGTTCTTCAGTGAGTTTGTTGGAATACATCTTAATATTAAGCCGTTTTATTTAGTCAACTCTGTTGTGTGCCATCAAGCACCTCCCAGCCAAACAGCTCCATTACAGTTGTTCTCATTTATGCAACTGGTTTAACAATTATCAAATCTTTGTGTAACTGCACATTCTGAATGAGTATGTTATGACTCTTATTCGTCAGGAACAAGAAGTACGAATGACAAGGGTCCAGGAAGGCCATGTCCCCATCTTGGACCTGCACCTTAGATGCGGCCAGAAGGTCCTGGGGGTGTCACTGGCGCGATGAGGCCTTGAGTGAGCTCTACGTTGGGGACGAGGTAGAGCTCACTCACCTTAAGGCTTTTCTAAAGGATAACGGAAAAGGAAAATTAAATTCTTCCACATTTTCAACCGTCAAGGTACACAAATAATGCAAAACACATTAGCGGTTTCTCTTAATTTAGGGATGCACAATATTGGACTTTACTTACTCTCACATGATCCAAGATGTCTTTCTTTCTACAATCGCAAAAAAAATTCATAAACTGCAGGAATAAACTGCATGATTTGTCTCTATATTGTGGACTTCAGTAGTGATCAACAGTTTGAATGTTAAAAATGCTTTAAAGGGCTCTAAACAATCACATCCAAGGAATAACGGCTTTATCTAGTGTAACGATCTCTATTTTCTTAATTCTTTTACAATTTATATACAGTTTAACCTCAAATGCTCATCTTCTCTAGCTCTGGTTTGCTCTCCAGTTCAATACAGTTAGTGTATGTCACCTTTAATCGATGAAAAAGTACCGCCCAGTGTTTACAAAGTGAATGTTAAAATAAAAAAACACCCTTTAAAAAAAAAGAGGTAACAACGACGTAGGACGATTTTGAAAAAAATTAAATGGGATTTTTTTCCGACAGAACCGAACTGTTTTGAACCGGATTACACAGAGTTCACGCAGAGCCACACAAGACAAGCATTTGAGGTAAAATAGTATACAAATTGTACATTTTAATAACTGATCATTTTACTACATATGACCTTTTTTTCTCAGCTGAAATCGTTTAGAGTCATTGAAGCTGCATTGAAACTGCATTTTTTAACCTTCAATCCATTGAGCACAATTTAAGTTCACTATATGGAGAAAATTCCTGGAAAGTTTTCCTCATAACATTTTATTTATTTCTGATAAAAGAAAGAAATACATGAATATCTTACATTGCATGGGGGTAGGTAAATTATCAGGAAAATTTTATCCTATTTGCACATTTTTTTTTCTAAAGAGCTTATGACTAAGTAATAGCTTTTCACAGAAAAGCTTAGAAGTTAAAATACGTTGCAATGATAGGGCAACCGCTGTGCATATTAAAACCCTGCCATTACATGTGTGGAATTGATTTGATAACTTGATACTAAATAAAATAAGTAAACCACCTCCTAAATAAATATATTTTTCCCAGGCAGCACTGTTTCTGCACACACTAGTGACAGTTGACTGTGTTGCACACTGTCCGCACCCTGCACTTCATTTATATAAATGTATGGGCTGCAGGTTACATTACATGTGTGGAATTGATTTAATAACTTTTTAAATTTTAAATTATCACCTAAAGCAGCATATTTTAATATAAGAAGACATGTATGTTGATATTTCAAACTCTGAGGGAGTCCCATTAATCAATCTGCAACTGACGTAAATGCATTTAACCAGAATATTGTCTTAAACAAAATTAGATCAGTAATTAAATTACTGCTGTCCATGTAAACTATGTTCACATGAACAGCAGTAATCTAATTATGGATCTTATTCTGAATAGGACAACATACTGATTTAAGGCATTTACATCGGCTGCTTTTAGAATACACATGTAATTTTCCTGTTTTTATGTTATAGACTTTGGATCAAATAGTGGCACTTCAGCACAGTCACGGCCATGCAGTCCGAGGTTCTCTCCAGACTTTTACGTATAAACATACAGCTTGTTTTTATGGTATCATATGCAGTTTGATATCATATGCACTGTCGTGTGCTTGTGTCTGTGTCCTGTCACAAAATGTGACAAAAGCTCCCACACAACATTAGCACAATTAAGTTGTGTACATGTCTGTAATGCACTTCAACAAAGCGACTAAAATAGAATATTATTATTGAAGCAGTCTTATCCATGTAAATGTACTGATAGTCAGAGTTAAGATAAAAGCACCAAATACTTTTGATTAACATATTTCATTTGTAACATTAACCACTTGTTAACCACTATAATGTTGTTTCAAACTTCATTTATGTTTTTTATTGCACTATACTAGTTACATCCCACTGAAAAATCAATAAGTTGATACAATCAATGTGCTTTTAAATGAATGTACACTTACAGGAGTGTAAACTGTATTTTTGTTGAAATCCAGATTGCTCAGCAGCAGGTGGAGACTGTTGTGGTGGAGATTGTGGGGGTGTCAGACCGCAAAGATGACCGGTGATTTTGAAGAGTTCACTGTTCCAGCTGACCTCTACCAAGGCAGTGTTGAAAAGCTAATTGAAAGCCTACCTGTCAGAGTCGAGATTAAACACATATTCAACCGTGTAACAGATGTGTCCTTAGTAGAGTCTTAGTTGTGTTTAGTTTAGTTAAAATTAAGTTAAAACAATTTACTGGTTTAGATAATTTTAGTTGTAGCCAACAATTAATTTAGTTTATGTAATAGCTATTCACATTTAGTAGTAGTATTTATTTAGTAGTTTATAGTAATTAATTTAGTTGTAGTTCAGTTTGTTTAGATATAGTTTGTATATAGTTTATAGCAAGATTTGTTTTGTTCATTTAAATCTTTTGTTTGCAAATATTTTGTTAATAATGTTAATTTATTCATGTTTTAAATGTATAAATATATTTTCAATTCAAAAAGTTGTTAGTCTGATATTTTCACACACATATACATTTATGAGCGACTAGTATGTTTAACTGTGGAGCACATGCTAACATTAGCATCAACATTTTCAGCCTGTCACAAAAAAGAAAAGAGAGTTTGTTTAAATTTGGTAAATTTTTTATAATTAAGGTATCATTGGCATTCTGTGTATTTTCCCTTTGTGTTTTAGTCTTAGGATGGCAACAGAACATTGTGTATACCATACTGTAGTGTCCTTACCTGTGACTACTTTTCCAGATGCTCTCTAGGATGACAGCCAACCCGGTTTGAACTGGCACTGATTAGCATGTTTGATCAGGGTTAGCGCTAAACTCTGCAGGAAAGTAGATCTCTTTACCCGACTTTGTTACCCACTGAGGAGGAACTTTATGACTTAAAGTAAAAAGAAGGCAAATGTTGACTGTTTATATTGAAGCAGCCTTTTTTGTTTTGAAGAGATTGGTTAGCTGCTGGTTTTAGCTGCAAGTGCACTGCGGGTCATGTGACAAGAACCAACCCATCAGCTTCATCCTTTCCCGTAACAACATTGAAAGCTCGCAAAGATGGAGGAACTGCTCATTTCAGCTGTACAGGGATAAGCATTTTGAAATAAATTTTTAAAACCAGCCTAGGCCACCTTCAGCCGTTTTAGTTTGACGAGCTGCTCAACTTGTGTGGTAAGGACTCTCTCTGCATTATAACTTTACACAGAGCAATCACAGTAATGAAACTAAAATATCCGCGATTCAAAATGGCAGATTCAACAAACCGCATATTAAAAGCGGCGTGAGCTCCTAATTAAATATATATTTTTATCCATGTGCGAGCTATAAATGAGGCTCTGTGAAACAGCCAATCGGAGCAGAGCTCATTAATATTCATGAAGCTTCCAAATAAGGCAAAAACAGAGCATTTCATTCTAGGGACAAATTCTAGGGTTGTAAATGGACCTGTAAAACCATTTCTGGAGATTTTTTGCCCTTTCCTATGCCATATACCTTCTATGTAGATATCAGAGAACAATTTAAAATATTCTCTCAATGCATTCTATGGCACCTTTAGGGTGTACTCACACTAGGCAGTTTGAACCGTGCCCGAGTGTGTTTGACCACCAAAGCGCGGTTGGTTTGACTAGTGTGAGTGCTCCGAACCGTGCCCGAGCGAGGCTCGATTAGCTGGCCCTGGCCCGCTTGGAAGAGGTGTGCCAGAGCACGGTTCAGTTGGACTCGGGCGCGGTTCGCATGCAGTGTGAGCGCTAACTGTGCTGAAGCATGGAAAAGGACGCGTGATGTCACATTTTTGCGAGGTAATCAACGTTTTTTTAGTCCGTAATCAAAGCTGCAAAGTCATTGCTGCACTTCAGCTGGTAACTGAAAACCTCCTCATACGAGCAGCATGATTGCGTGAAAATTTTCGTGCCACAAAGGCGATAGACCTGTTTAACAATAGGCTGTGAGAGGGCTGTGGACCACCACGGATCAAACAATTTAAAATAATTATCCACAAAGTAAACTATTTCGCGTTCAGCGAGAGCGTTGCTCTTCCTGTTTATCCTGAAACCATCGCAACATAATGACGTAAGCGTGCTCCGGCACGAATGCTGAAACCCTATGTGAGTGCAGGCCAGAGGGGGAGTGAGGAGGGGGGACAATCGTACTCGAGCCCGGTTCACGGCAACCGTGGCTAGTGTGAGTACACTAGAGGTCGACCGATGTATCGGTTTTGCCGATTAATCGGCACCGATAGTTGATTGGCCGACCTATCAGTTACCGGGAAAAATCCTTGCCGATAGTTTTTCCGGGTTGCGTTCTTTGCTGAAGCGGCTCACGCTCCGCTCCGCTGTCATAGAGTATGAGAGGTTAAGCCTACGAAGTGGTCAAAAATTGTGTCTGACCCTCTCCAATTCTCCCGGCGTATTACCGTCCAATTCATACCACGTCCTTTGTGACATTTACAAATTACACAAACTTCTTTCATAATTAACATATTAAACTGAAACAAAACAAATAATATTTAAACATAAATGTATAACAGAAAATAAATTGTTTCTGAAATGGCTGCAATTAACGATATAGATCGCAATTTCTCTTTCCGTTTGATCTGTTCTTTAATCTATAACCTTTGCCGCTTTTTTATCATTCTTGAAGTAAACATTTGCCCGTTTGGTGATTAAATAAACTGTTTTAGATTTCTGCTTGAACTACACAACGTGTCCTGTGTGTGTTTGATACCTGCAAGTTATCCGTTAACGCAGCGCTGCACTTCCGGTTTCATTAAGGGTGGGTAAAAAAAAAAGGATTCTCGGATGAATCGCAATCCTCTCTTCAATGAGCTTGTGTTTTCCCCGCATATGGCACGTGTGCGCGCTAGAGACGCGGCGGGCTTCATTGCACAGGATTTGCACTACGAGTTACATTTGCATTGTTTGACAGTGTGAACTTTCAACCGCAGTTTTTTACTTTACATATGCCTTCATTTTTGTCGTTTGTAATGCAGTACTATTAGATGCACAAAACTCGCGCACTGACAGACTTTCACTTGTGCTTTGGGTTTGTTCGTCCTAAAAAGCTCTATTGCTGATGCGGTTAAATGCACTTGCATTTTCGAATACTTTTATACGAAACTGATGTACAGTACACAGTCAGTTATGTTTTTAGAGCAGGACAAAACATTTGATATATCGAAATAGATCTGTGCATTCGTTTTAATGCAGCCTGTTAAAGAAGCTACTGTCTACGATCTCATCAGCAATAATCAAATGATAAAGAAAAAAGAACACTTATTTTAAATAAGTAATTGTTTAAAAAAAGTAGCCTGCTTATATAATGGAAAAATCAATTTGATATAAAATGTAAATGAAAATGTAGCCATGTGCAGTAATATTGAAAACTGAGAATGTGACGCATGGTTATATTTAGTTGATATTGAAAATCGTAATTAAATTGAATCTTAATTTTAAGATGGCAGTAGGCCTACTGACATACAGAGATTCCAAATATAAACAAAAGGCATAAAACCTGCAATTTTACATATTGTTAAAATGTAAAGATTTACACCCCTTTAAAATGAGCCCATTAAAGAAGAGTGTAATTAAATACAAGTCACTATTGGAATAAGCACTAGTATCAAATGAATACAAAAGACAATAGTAGCTAAAGAATAAGTACTAGTAACATGAAAATAGAAACTAGTGCGGGTTATAGATTAAATTTCAAAACGGCTTGCCAGTTGAATAAGCTCCACTCTTGCAGAATCTCTGTAGCAGAGTGATATTCGGATCGAATACACGAGTTCGACTGACAGTTTGCGAGCACTTTTACAGTCCGTATAGATAGACATATATTCAATCTGTACTGATTTTACTGACCGAGTGTATCTCATACAGTTTAACTCTCATTTTCTTATTAGCAGAGATTTTTTGATCTGTCTCAATGGAAACCACAGGCGAAATGGCCTCGGAGGTGAGAGAGGTGCGCCTGGAGGTGTATGTGAACGGTGCCTTCCACTCCGCTAACAGTTACTGTGTATTAGACAACATGGATGAGCAGCTGGAGTTTGAGATCACCGACGCCATCTACGACCTTCCCGGCCACAGCTCCTCTCAAGAGATAGATGTGGAGCTGAAGGTCGTAACGGATGATCCCGTCTCCATCTATTTCTGCAATTTAGCAGAGATGAAGGTGCAGCTGGCCGTTCACGGGAATGACATCTCAGTCCGTGAAGTGGAAGATTTGCAGCTGAACATGAACAGAAACGTCTCAGCTGGACCTTCAGTGGAAGCGGCCAGTGATCAGGGTGGCCTGGATGCTGCGGAGAATAACAGCCCAGCAGGTGAACACATGCATATGTTAATATTATGTTTGTTTGTGTGGTTAGAGATGTTTCCAGTTCTAGTTTTCCAAGAGTAACACCTCATAGAGCTTTTAAGTTACAACCACCAAATTTGGTGGTGGCCTTCAGGTTGATCTTTAATTTTGTTGCCATGATGCAACTTATCCAATTCTTGTAACGTTAGCTGACTTCGAAACGAGCACAAATTTGCATAGATTTCCATTCAAGGGGGTGAAAACTTTTGCCAGTAAAGACTCATTTAGAGCTTGTCCACCAAATTTAGCAGTGACCTTCAGGCTGGTCTGAATTATGTTGCTTTTTATTTCTAACTGATCCAACTTATAGAATTCATGTGGCTGACTTCTAAACAAGCCCAAACTCTGAGTGTGTGTGTGTGTGTGTGTGTGTGTGTGTGTGTGTGTGGGTTGGGCGTAAAAACTTATGGTATTAATGATTTTCTTATCAACTTTATCAGTTTTTATCAACTTTATTGATCTATCCATCTATTGAAATTGTTGGATACGTGTTAGTAACAACTAGTAGAGGACTTGTAGTTGTTTGTAAAGGTCTAGCTGTTTGTAAATGTTTTTAATGTGTTTTTTTAGCATTCAGATATCAGATGTATATGAAGATGAGTGCAGGCTTTCAGAAAACTACAATGAATGCGGTTGAAGAACCTGAAGTGGATCTGTTTGTTCCAGAGCAACCATGTATCCCTGAACCCAAAGTGAATCTGGTAGGTTCAAAGGACTCATGTGTCAGTCAAACAGGTAAACAGAGACGCAAACAGAAATGTCTTCTTACAATATAGATTAATTACTAGTGTTAACCTGGTTAGAGATGTTTCTAACACTCTATTATTTGTTTTCTTGCCAGAACATACCAAAGAGCTGAAGAAAGTTACAAGCTTCACGATGGCCGCAAAAGTAGGGCATGAAAATCTGATCACTGTGAAGAAAATTACTTTGTCCATTCCTAAGTCGGAACCTGAAGAGGATCTGGTTCCTTCTCCTAAACATGAATGGGATCAGGTTGACTCTGTGGAACTGTGCGCCCTGGGTCCAAGCCATCTTGAGCCTCACCCTGAGGAGGATCTGGAGGATTCTTTTGACGAAGATCTGGATGAACCTCCTGAACGTAAATGGGGTGTGGTTGATTCGCTGGAATTGTACTGGACCCCATTGCCTGATTGGGACATTCTGATTGTTCTTTAGCTTCAAAGCATTTGGGTTCAAGCGTTTCCGAACCACCACCTGAATTGGATCCTGTTGTTCCATAACCTAAATCAGTTCCTAAAACAGTGGCGTCCCTGCTTTCAAAGTTGGAACACTACGTTCCTGAAAACGTTTCCCAACTGGAGGATCGTTTGAAGAGATGTAGAGTGCGCAAGCAGAGACCAGTCAACCTTGTCTGTCCCATGGTCTACATCGGAGATGAGTAAGTCTGCAACACAACTGTATATCTCTCATTGTTCTGTCATTTATTCTACATGGTGAATCCTCTTTAATCAAAGACTAACACAGGCTGTTGTGTTCTTGTGTAGAGAGATAGTAAACGACCAAGACGAACTGAGGCGCTTGTGCGTCACTCACATCCTCAACACTACAGCGCCCAAGAAGAAACTAAAGCACTTCTTTGGAAAGAAACCTGCAGAAGACATAGAAGAAACTGTCATCACAGGGTCCAGAAATTACAATGGGTGGCGCATCAGATACCACGCCATGCCTACAACGGAAAGACACTGTTCCGACATGAGCAGGTGCTTCAAGCCAGCAGCAAAATATATCAAGAAGATCCTGAAACAGCGAAACGGTAAGAGCTAACACACGCAAACACATAAACACACTCCATTCCTCATCTTCTATCAAGTGTTTTACAATCTAAGAATGAGTTATAACTGTCTTTCTTGTTTTTCCTTCTTCAGGTCAGGTGTTGGTTTGCTGAACCATTCTGCGACTCTTATTCTGGCGTATCTGATGATTTACTATCAGATGCTTTTGGAGGACGCCATTGATTACGTCATAGAGGTCAGACGGATCATGCCCTCCAGAGACTTCCTTGAGAAGCTGTTGGTTCTCAACGCTGAGCTCGTGATCAAGCGAAAACGGAAGCTGCAGGACAAAATAGACATAATAGCAGGCAAAAAGAAGAATGAGAAGACATGGCTGCCAAAAAGAAAAAAGAGTGCATATGCACCAAATAATCTGTAAAAATAGGGCACGTAGTTCAATTGTTATAGAAACAAAATAGAGCACAGATTAAATAAAAGAGCACAGATAAATATGTTAAAATAAAAGAGCACAGATAAATAAGTTAAAATAAAAGAGCACAGTTAAATAAGTTAAAATAAAAGAGCACAAATAAGTTAAAAGAGCACCGATAAATATGTTAAAATAAAAGAGCAGATAAATATGTTAAAATAAAAGAACACAGATAAATAAGTTAAAATAAAAGAGCACAGATAAATAAGTTAAAATAAAAGAGCACAGTTAAATAAGTTAAAATAAAAGAGCACAAATAAGTTAAAATAAAAGAGCACAGATAAATATGTTAAAATAAAAGAGCACAGATAAATATGTTAAAATAAAAGAGCACAGTTAAATAAGTTAAAATAAAAGAGCACAGATAAATAAGTTAAAATAAAAGAGCACAGTTAAATAAGTTAAAATAAAAGAGCACAGTTAAATAAGTTAAAATAAAAGAGCACAGATAAATATGTTAAAATAAAAGAGCACAGTTAAATAAGTTAAAATAAAAGAGCACAGATAAATAAGTTAAAATAAAAGAGCACAGTTACATATGTTAAAATAAAAGAGCACAGATATACAGTGTTGCCAACTTGGCGACTTTGTCGCTATATTTAGCGACTTTTCAGACCCCCTTAGCGACTTTTTTTCAAAAAAGCGCCTAGCAACTTCTTGGAAAAACCTTATTTAGCTTATGAGACTCTCTGGTACTGTCGCGCGAGCGTGAAGTCGTGCTTTCCCAGCGCGCGCGCTCTCCCTCTCTATCTGCTCTGTTCAGTGAGCGGCAGAGAAGCGGCATTTTCAGATAAAAAAAAATATATTCTGATGCTTCTAACTCTATTTTACATGCAAGTATAGCCCGAAATCACAGCACAGCCATTGTCTTAATCGTATGTGTATTTGATTTTTTTTAGACAATGTCGTGATTATGAATAACGATTTTAGTGTAGATATATCTTCGAGAGCTGGTTATGTAGTCCTAATGGGCTGCGTTTCAGTCACTATTTCATATTTACCCCGTTGTCTGACAAAAGAAACCGTAAAATATATCAATATCTATGAAATATATAAATGAAAACAGTTTTATTGAATTTGGCTGCATCAAATAGCAGTATGTGAGCACAGAGACGCAAGACAATACGACGTACTGACGTCATGAATGCTAATGAGCGTATGACGTCATTTAGCGACATTTGGCGACTTTTCAAGCGGGGTTAAGCTATTTTCCATTGAAAAAAGTTGGCAACACTGCAGATAAGTTAAAATAAAATAAAAGAGCACAGATAAATATGTTAAATTAAAAGAGCACAGATAAATATGTTAAATTAAAAGAGCACAGATAAATAAGTTAAATTAAAAGAGCACAGATAAAGAAGTTAAAATAAAAGAGCACAGATAAATATGTTAAAATAAAAGAGCACAGATAAATATGTTAAAATAAAAGAGCACAGTTAAATATGTTAAAATAAAAGAGCACAGATAAATAAGTTAAATTAAAAGAGCACAGATAAAGAAGTTAAAATAAAAGAGCACAGATAAATATGTTAAAATAAAAGAGCACAGATAAATATGTTAAAATAAAAGAGCACAGTTAAATATGTTAAAATAAAAGAGCACAGATAAATAAGTTAAATTAAAAGAGCACAGATAAAGAAGTTAAAATAAAAGAGCACAGATAAATATGTTAAAATAAAAGAGCACAGTTAAATATGTTAAAATAAAAGAGCACAGATAAATAAGTTAAAATAAAAGAGTACAGATAAAATGAAAGTGAAATAAAAATTATAAAAAAACAAAATGTATATCTAAAAATACAATACATATTATCAAGAAACAACACCTAAAATATTTATATAAGAGTAAAATAAAATTGATATAAAAGAGATAAAATTTACATAAAAAAGTAAAATAAAAAATAACACATAACATGTAAATATAAAAGTAAAATAAAAATGATAATTCCCAAATATACCCATGTATAAAATAATGAGTAAAAATAGGGCAAAGCGTTGCATGTATTTTACCAGCATTTTTGAACATTTACGTGAAAGTGCACCATTTAAACTGAAATTCTTATAATTCATGAACAAATACCAATACATTTTGTAATATGATTTTGAAGTGCCATTTCTAAGGTAATGCAATGTTTAATTTGGCTTTCACAGAAGGAATTTTAAGTTTTTAAGCAGTTATTATATAATTAATGATGATTTCTAAAATGTGAGCAGGACAAAAACCAAACCAAAAAGAGTTTTTGTGACAAAGGTCAGAACTCCTGCTATGATCTACATTTTTGAGGTGCACTCTTGTCTTAAATTAATCTATTATATTTGTAACAGATAACATTTGACAAATATCTATTTAGGAGTCTAAGACCTTTTCAACCAGATATAGTTTGGCACTTATTTGATTAGATTAGCTTTCATTTGGAATGTAAAGTAATGGAAGTAAACATTTTAGTAAGAAAACTAAATGGAAGTAAAGCTGCTTTGCAACGATTTGTATCGTGAAAAGCGCTATACAAATAAACTTGAATTGAATTCAATTGAATTAAAAAAGTCGGTGACAGTTAAGAGGTTAAATCAAATATTCTTACAGTGGAGACGAGTAAGTGCAGAGACAGAAACAAAATAGAGCACGGATTAAAAAATAAAAAACAGCACAGATGAAATGTATATATAAAAGTTAAAAAAGAAATGATTAAAAAACAGATTAAATTAATTTTAAAAAGTAAAAAAAATAATAACACAAAATGTATATATTAAGTGAAATAAAAATTGTAAAAAAAAACTGATAAAATATCTGAAAATAAAATGTAAATGTTAAAAAATAACAGATAAAATGTAAATGTTAAAATTGAGCACAGATACATATGTTAAAATAAAAGAGCACAAAAAAGTGAAATAAAAATGCTAAAAAAAAATATATATATATATATATACAAATTATCGAAAAATAAAAATATATAAAAGTAAAATAGAAGGAACAGATAGAATGTAAACATAATAATAAAAATGCTAAAAAAAACATAAAATGTGAAGTAAAAAACTGATAAATAAAGTTAAAACAAAAAACCACAGATCAAATTAAATTAAAGTAAAAATGATTAAAAAACAAAATAAAAAAATAACACAATATATATATATATATATATACACACACACATGCATTCTCCTCTCACACATGCATTTTCCTCTCACACACATGCAATACATGATTCAAAAAATAACAATTTAACAAAAAAATAACAAAACCTTACTTGAAACAAACACTAACTACTATCTATTGAACGAGTCCTTATTCGACAGGTAAAGTGAATAATACCACGTTAAGCGTTTTCTCCCTCATAGAAGCCCGTTATAAGGAAACAGCGTAACATGGTTTAACGTATCTTAACAACTAGGGAAAACAAACTTCTGTTAAATTTCAGTTATAATAAATACTTGCTGCTGTCAAACGAATGAAATATCATTCAGCATATAAAGTGAATAATATCACGTTAAGCATTTTATCCCTATATAACTCCATTAAGGAAAAAGCATAACATGGTTTGTTATAATGGACTTCTATGGGGGGCGATTACTTTGTATGCTGAATAAGAGCCCGTTCTTTTGACAGCAGCAAGTATTTATTATAAGTAAAATTTAACGTTAAACCAAGTTAAGCTGTTTCCTTATAATGGGCTTCTATGAGGGAGAAAACGCTCAACGTGATATTATTGAATGTCAAAGTCAAGTGTATTTATATAGCAGAGATAAGTGTAATACATGTGTCAGATAAAACATCCTTTTTAATTAATGGAATTTTGTTTTATTTACAATCATTGGTGGGAATACATAGATGGGGCTGATCGTCCCCCCAGTTATTCCAGGGAAACCGGGTTGGTGTAGTATTTTAAGTTTCTTCCGACCACTTTTGCGAGACGTAGATGCTCTCTTCGTTGAAATGCAAACTGCAAACGAAAGTGCTGCCCGGAGAATATTAAAAGAAGGCCCCTCATCTCTCTTTATTAATCTCACCCAAGACTTGCGTAGTGTTTCGTCGTAGATCAACCTGGTACGCTTCAAGAACAACTGCTGCCATTGTTGTTATTGTTGCAGTAGCGTTACTAGCAATGACCGGAAGTTCTATTACCCTACTCCGCGTTCCGGAAGCAGGAAGTGAGACATAGGCTTATACCACGACTGAGGTGAGTCCCTTGAGCAAGGCACCGATCCCCCAACTGCTCCCCGGGCGCCGCAGCAATGGCTGTCCACTGCTCTGGGTGTGTGTTCACGGTGTGTGTGTGTGTGCGCGCACTTGGATGGGTTAAATGCAGAGCACAAATTCCTAGTATGGGTCACCATACTTGGCCTCACTTCACTTCCTTTCCTTTCTTTCTAATTACTTACCATCATGTAGTTCCAAACAAGAAAGGCCTTCATTCATCATCAAAACACAAACATATAAGATAAATTGAGATATTTTTGGGATGCTTCGAGAGCTTTCTGACCCTGCATAGACAGCAATACAACTGAAATGTTCCCAGGGCCAGAAATGTAGTAAGGACATTATTAAAATAGTTAATGTGAACTCAGTGACTCATCTGTATTTTTGCTCAAAGAAAACTAAAATGACGACCATATTCAAAAATGTCTTCTCTTCCATGTCAGTCTGATGTCCTTACTAGCTTCCTGGGCCTGATTTGCATTGATGTCTATGCAGGGTCAGAAAGCTCTCGAATTTCTCCAAAATTATCTAAATTTGTGTTCTGATGATGAACAAAGGTCTTGCAGGTTTGGAACGACATGAGGGTATGTAATTAATGACAGAATTTTTAATTCTGAGTAAACCTTTTCCTTTAATAACTGGTAATGTGCTACAGCAAATTTGTTCTTACATTAAAAAAAAGTGACTCAATCACATTTCCCATGGCATGAAATTGATAAAACCTGAAAGTACACCAAAAGGCACTGCTAAGTAGACCTAACAACTTGAGTCATATTTGATGACATGAGATTGGCAATGAACTGGATTGGTGTCATTGTCTGTAAGGAGGGCCACAGCAACATCTTCAAACTCATCAGACTTGTCCTAAATAAATAAAAAAACAGAAAAAAGAGAGATACAAATCACACAAAAAATCCAGTGTCCAAAATGTCATTGATCAATTTAAGATGTTTTTTTTAGACTATCAATTTTTTTTTTTTTTATATATTTACAATAGTTTTTGACAATTAATTTTAAAAAGACAGCTAAACTTAGCTAAACTTTACACAACAATTTAAACTCAATCATTATTTACGTTTATTCCATAGTCTTTCTTTTTGATACCACAAAATGGGGGGGGGGGGAAATATATATATATATTTAATTGTGTGTGTATTGACTGATTTTTGTATTTTGTGTGAGTGGTCTGAACAAAAACACAGATATAGTAACAGATGCAATCAAACATTTATACACTGAATGAACAACAGTATGGGCAAAAACACTTTTGTATTTTGATTACATACATAGAGTGTTATTCACAAGGAGACTCACCTGAAGGTTCTCAAAAAGCCAATCACACAGGATGGACAGTGGAATGGCCGGGTGTGTAATTCCTATTAAAACAAATGTATAAGGTTGACTGTGATTTTACCAGAACAAACGTGATTTTAAATATTCTACTCAGACATAAACACAACGTGTTTAATCTAAAGATAGCTAAATCAAAATAGCAAAAACAAACACAAAGTGGACTATTTATAAGGTTAACAATTTTGATTAATTCAAAAACGAAACAAGAAATTCTTTCAAATCGCTCATTCAATCCTGCTTTACACACGAGACCAACTCTTACTGCTCCGGCCAAGTCACTCACTCGCCCCCCAGTTTCCGAGAGAAATGCAGGCGAAAACAGTGGCGGAGAACATTCGTCGGGCACGAATGAGAAAGAGGGGGAAACGTGGCGGTGTTACGGCGAAGGGTGAGAAGACCACCACTACCACCGATGCTTCTTTGCAACACCTGCTCCTTGAGAAGCAAAATGAAGGAACTCAGAGTTAATTCCAGAGTGCGACATGAGTATCGTTGACCTGGAAGGTTTTTCTCTGGTGCGCTCAGGCAACTCAGGCAAGAGCAAAGGAGGTGGTATTTGTGTTTACATTAACCGAAAGTGGTGCTCGCAGTTCTCCGTGAGAGAACTGGCCTGCAACTCAAGACATTGAACTGGTATGTTTAAGCTTCAGGCCTTTTTATCTTCCACGTGAATTACCTTTTTTCCCCAAATAAAACATTTGTTATAAATTTAAAACAATATTAACAAAAGCGTGAAGCATA
The DNA here is from genome assembly GCF_049309525.1 of Garra rufa. Classification (NCBI taxonomy): domain Eukaryota; kingdom Metazoa; phylum Chordata; class Actinopteri; order Cypriniformes; family Cyprinidae; genus Garra; species Garra rufa. Next base: position 66,212,981 of record NC_133362.1, read on the forward strand.
ATTGAATAAACGCATGAAGAAAATAAATCTGTGGCCTTGTTTCTCGAAATGAAAAAAAAAAAAACGTGAAACGGATTATTTCAGCCAAAAAATTTTCTTGTTATTTTACAAGGAACAAGTTTCAATCGGAGTGATAGCACAGCCAGGCTTCCCACGAACTCAAAACACTTCCCAAATTTCATATATCTTTTACAATCAAATAACTACGTGTCTCTCCGAACTGAAACAATTTTCATAGGTTCAAAACAACATTTACAAAAACGTGGATAAAAGAATCTACGAGCATAATCAGAGAAAATCTGGCCTTCCCCATCAAAAAAACAAACACCCAAATGGATTGTATAGCTACAAAAATTGTACACACACGATGAAAACATACACACACTACCTCCGCTCACGTTCAACTCAACCTTAAATATCATTTTCTTGACAAAATACACGTTATTTGAAGAGGAACATCTGTTTTAATGACCGGAGCATTTGCACCGCTCGCCTTCCCTCAACCACGCTTCGCACGAACTGAAGAAGAGACGAGACAAACCCCAAAATGACGCTCTCTTAAAGGGGCCGCACCCCAGATTTGATAACCTACCCAAACCAAAGCTAAATGAACAAGTACTACATGAATATAAGATTTTCAAATAAAATAAAATGAATACGCTAAATTAATCATTTCCATAATAATATGACACCTCCCAGATAGCACACCTATGTCTGTAAGATCATCTTAAAGACATCTAATAGACGTATTGCAGATGAGCAAACCACATTTTGCAGCTGTCAAATAGATATCTCCGAGATGTATGTGCTATCAGCTGCAACGTGTATTTTCATGTTAAACATACCACATAATGCATTTCATTTGTAATTGATTTCAAATATATCAGTTTAAATTACACAAATGCAATTAGTTGAAACAACATACAGCACTACATAATTTTCTTACAAGTTTGATCACAGCACATAATCATTGCAATTAGTGTTCATCATCTGTTCGATTACACAGTTACTGATTTTAACATTTATATCATATGTACATCGACTTGACATACAGTATTCACCACTAAATACTAAAATTACTAAATATATTGTAGTAGCCTAAACTTTTGTACAGCGCTTTGCAATGATTCGTATTGTGAAAAGCGCTATACAAATAAACTTGAATTGAATTGAATTGAATAGTTGAACATTTGAGTGATATTTTTGAACCACTTAAGTGGCACTTATATATTTTATATATAGTATATTTTATATGTACTTTGAAATATGGTAAATGTGTACTTCTGAATGATAAGCAATTAATGTAAATTAAAATTTACTTTATTGTCATTTAAATGTCTAATATTAGATATTTAAATATATTTATAATTATATCTCTAATTATGAGGTTGTTTCATTTTTTTATTACAATCAACACAAATGAAAAACATTGTACATTTATTGGCAAAATCTCTAAAACAAATACACAAACCTTTTGCTGATGCATAAAAAAAAAAATAAAATACACAAACAGTGTACTTAGAAAGACTGGAGAATAATGCACAAGTACCTAAATCTTGCCATCACAGAAAACATCATTCTGTATGATGGCCGTTCACATGTCCATGACCAGGCAACCATGACCTGCCTCGCCATATATACACGGAAGTTTCAGCAAAGGATAAATGGATTTTCAGCATTAAAAATCATTTGCAGTAGCTCTGTTATTAAACTAATGAAAAATGTTTATTCCTGTACAGCCATGATAAGCTGTTTCTCCGACTTGGCAGTGCTTTCAATGCTATTAAAGGGAAAGGATGAAGCTAATTGGTTAGTTTATGTCACATGACCTGCGGTGCGCTTGCGACATTCTGAAAAGTTGAGATGTTTTTCTCTTGATGCGGCACGGACGCGTCTGGAAAAAATGACATTTGAAATAACGAACTTGATCGCGCAAAAGACTCTTCATGTGAACGGCCCCTTATTAAGCATCTTTTCTCATTGAGATGCTAAAATGTCTACAAGAGAGCCCGGTCTCATGAAAATGCCCACCAGTTTCTATTTGGCGTGCCATTAATACGCTGAAACTAACTTTGATGTGCATATGATATGCATGTTTGACGTAGGGGCTGAATAACTTCACATTTTTAAGCAGAAGTTGACATATATGTATTAAAGTCATGCCGACGGCAACTAGTCGCTAATGATGTTATTAATGAACAAATGCGCCTAAACCTTGAGCTGAGACTCGAAGCTTGTGCACAGCTATTGCATATGACACAGCCCTGCCTTCATAGCTATTGCTAATAAAATAACTCGCTTTTATCATTTCTTGTCTTTGGGTTGTTATATTTTCCACAGATCTCTGCTTGTCCTAAATAAGATACAGATAAACTACTGTAAAGATTAGATTTATAGAAATCATAGAACAGTGTTGACAATTTATTTTGGCAATGCGCTTTTGACCAGTCTATGCACATGCACAATCATAACGTGCTTACGACTGCACATGCGCATTGGCTGTTCTAGCCTCAGGTTTCTATGGGGACCGGAGCATCTAACAGTCGCTGCAGCGATGCAATGACTACCCATCAGTGATTAGCTCTTTCATTTAGAAGGCGTTACTATTCTGCCATATTGCATGTTGCAGTTTCTGCCTTTCATAAGAAGAGGAGTGAACCGTCTTTGTATTTCTATAGTATTTGATTTAACTCAAAAAACAAAATATGGTATCCATATTAAAGAAGACAAATGTAATAATTTGGTGGCCTGCAGTTGTATTTTTCAGCTTGATTTTATTTAATACTGTTTGTCTCCATTGATCCATTTGGATTTTTTTAGGCTTTATTTATGGGGCTGTTTCTTTTTATGATTAATTGGTTATGTCCACTTCCTGTAAATAACTGTGACCTGTGAACAACAGGTCAGAATGGTCACCATGATTTAAACACTGCAGGCAAGCAACCATAACGCCAAGACCAAACCGGTCAGGTAGACCCAACTGAGATCTCTGTAGATATAAAACCTTCTTATTCTTCTGAGATGTGCTTTATATCTGATGGGAACTTTATTGCTTGCTCTTGATCTGTTGGGGTAAATTTTACCTCCTTGATGTAGCCATACTGTATGTTTGGTCAAGATTTTTAGGGGCAAATTGAATAATGGAAGGCCTTTGTAACACTGAATCTTCTTGGAGCTTCACATGATCATTTACCTTGGTCACAGAATGCTGAGGGCTGAGTTTAGGTGCAACAGTGCAAGGAGGCATCTTGAGTCTCCTCTCTATAGACCCATTGGAGACTGAGATACCAGAACAGTCATTTGGCACATTTCCTGTATGGTTTAATGTGACCAACGCTGTGTTTGGTTTTTAAAGTAATCCCTCCAGGTTTCTTTAACGTGACAATTTTGCCCCTGAGTCTCTCAATGATGAGAAGTCAGGTTCAATCCTTCCTCCTTTTCTTCCATGCTTCCTCATATTCATCAGAAGAACCTCACCACCAACACTGTAAATCAAATCTTTGTACTTCTTCTGGACTCTTTTAGCATATGCTTCCTTCTGTTTCTCTTGAGATTTCCTCATGTTTTCTTCTGCCTTTTTTTGACCTCATCTCTGTTTTTTTATCAGAACCCACATAACCACTAAAACTAGATTTCACAGGGAGACGGATAGTGGAAAGCTAAAAAAATAAGGCAATTAATTTTAAACATTATAAATGAAAGCTCATAGTAGCATGAGAAGAGGTCCTTTGCTATTTTAAAAACTTGATTAGTTACTATTCACAACAAACTGTTAGGAATATTAGTGACTGTTATTGTCTGTTGTGAAATGAGATCTAGAAATACACTTTAAAGGTATAGTTCACTCAAAAATGAAAATATGACAAATCTGCTTACCCCCAGGGCATGCAAGATGTAGGTGACTTTGTTTCTTCAGTCGAACACAAACAAAGATTTTTAACTCAAACCATTGCAGTCTGTCAGTCATATAATGACAGTTAATTGGATCCATGGCTTTGAGATTTAAAAAAACATACAGACAAAACCAAATTAAACCCTATAGCTCATGACGATACTTTGAGGTTTTAAGACACGAAACAATTGGTCTCCTCAAGAAACTGAACAGTATTTATATATTTTTTTACTCTGATATACTGCAATGTCCAACTGTCTGGATCTTAAAGAAAACAAGATGGCATCCAGATAGATGTCCCAGTCATTCAGTTGGTCATTAACCAGTTTCTTGAGGGCTCTAAAATGAAACATAAGGAAATGTTTTTTTTTGTTTTTTTTGTGGAGGCTTAGGTTCGAGTCTCAGGTCCAGCAGGGATTGTCGGTGGTGGGAGTAAATGTACAGTGCTCTCTCGACCAAATCCCCAACTGTCCCCCAGGCGCCGCAGCAATAGCAATATGGCTGCCCACTGCTTTGGGTGTGTGTTCACGGTGGGTGTGTGTGTGTGTGTGTGTGTGTGTGTGTGTGTGTTCACTACTGTGTGTGTGCGCACTTGGATGGGTTAAATGCAGAGCACAAATTCTGAGTATGGGTCACTATACTCAGAATACATTGTTAGGGGATCACGTCCTTTCCTTTCATTTCATTTTATAACTACATTTATAACTTATTTGGTGCCTTGAAGTGGAAGATGGCTGAAAATGTCTTAAAAGTTCCTATTTATCTTGGGGTTATGAATGTGTATTTGGTTAACAGTGTATTTAAAGTCACATTTTCATTTTGGGGTGGAGTAACCCTTTAATCCCTCTTTCATTCAGTCATAAACTTTTCCTGACATACAGTAGTTACACAGAATATTAAAATATACCATTTAATGTTGTCATTGGTCTTTTCATCCAGGCCATTAGTTTGAGGATGATAAGCTGCTGTTACACTTCTTTTTATGCACAACATTTCACAAAGCCTGCAGTTAAGCTTTAAAAAAAAATCACTGAGCAAATGGATGAAAAGCTCCTTAAAACATACAATAACAAAATATGTGCAACAGAAAAAAAAACTCTTGTAAATCTAAAAACGAAGACAATGTGGCTAAACCTAACCCACTTTATTACTAATAGTTTTTCAATACACTTACAAATTCTCTTCCCTGATCTGAGAGAATTCTCTGGGGACAGCCATGTCTGTAAATGATGGAACAGAGATGTCTTTCAACTTCAGCAGCTGTTTTTTTAAAGGAAAGGCCTCAACCCACTTTGAGAAGTAGTCTGTAGCTGTGAAGATGTATTGAAAGCCTCGCACAGTTTCAGGTAATGGTCCGCCCTGCTGAGAAAAACAGCTAAAACCAGCCTAGGCTGGTTGGCTGGTCTCCCAGGCTGGTTTTAGCTGGTAGTCTCCCGGTCTGACCAGCTAAGACTAGCCTGGCCAAGCTGGGAAAGTGGCCAAAACCAGGCTGGTTGACCAGCTAAAACCAGCGAATCAGCCTAGGCTGGTTTCAGCAGTTTTTTTTAAGCAGAGCAGTTAAATCAATTCCAACAAGCTCCCAAACTGCAAAAACCTATAAAATGTAAAGTAGGTTGAGTGTGTGTGTGTGTGTGTACCTGGTATTCATCACGTTGTGGGGACCAAATGTCCCCACAAGGATAGGAATACCAGTAGATTTTGACCTTTTGGGGACATTTCTCAGGTCCCCATGAGGAAACAGGCTTATAAATCATGCACAATTAGTTTTTTTGAGGAAGTAAAAGTGTGCACAATCTCCTGTGAGGGCTAGGTTTAGGTGTAGGGCGATAGAAAGTACGGTTCGTACAGTATAAAAACCATTACCCTGCTGAAAAAACCAGCATATGCTGGTTAGGTATGTTTTGGTGCTGGGATGCTGGTTTTAGCTGGTATATGCTGGTCCTTTGCTGGTTTATGCTGGTCCCTTGCTGGTTTTTGCTGGTTTATGCTGGTCATGTTGCTGGTTAATGCTGGTCCTTTGCTGGTTTATGCTGGTCCTTGACCAGCAACATGACCAGCATAAACCAGCAAAGGACCAGCATTAACCAGCAAGGGACCAGCATAAACCAGCAAGGGACCAGCATAAACCAGCAAAGGACCAGCATAAACCAGCTAAAACCAGCATCCCAGCACCAAAACATACCTAACCAGCATATGCTGGTTTTTTCAGCAGGGTACGCCTATGGAATGTCCCCATAAAACATGTAAACCCAACGTGTGTGTGTGTGTGTGTGTGTGTGTGTGTGTGTGTGTGTGTGTGTGTGAGAATGAGAGAGAGATGGGATTGTGTTTGTGTGTGTGAGAGTGTTTGTGGACGTTTTATATTAATAAATTGCTACCATATCTTTTGACAGACATGTATGTAACTGATGGTCACTGACGCTTCAACAGTTTGTTTACATTTACTAGCCTAGCGCGCTAACAGCGTTCTATACTCACCTGGTACGTTTAAAACCGAAGCGATCTCTCCCCAACTCTTCTCCTTATCGGTGCGGTTGTGGTACAACTTTGACGAAATATTATAAAGGCAGTCATGTTGTTGCCACATCTCAACAAGACGCTCCTCCATCTCCAAAGTCCAACAAATTCGTTTCGCGGTCGCCATTTTCAAGTGCTGTCACTTCCATCTCTTCGTAGACTTGTTTCTTATTGGCTATTCTGAAAGTACTGACGTAATCACAGCCGTGATCATCCAGATTTAAAATCCTGAATATCAAACATGTTTGATATAGCAGATCGGGAGGTGCAAGATTCGATCTTTGAACGCCTCACATTACAAGATAATCTGTGCCGAACATCGGGGCCGATCGAGGTGCTTCACAAGATTTTTGCTCCGATTCTCGGGAGGGGAAAATCGGGGCAAAATCAGGCTAAAACTCCTGTAGTGTGAGGTGGGCGTTTATCTCCCGCGCTTTGCTCACGTGGCTAATTAAAATATGGACGTAAACGAAGCTGCTGGGCGTGATCGAATTAAATAAAATTAGCTCTGGTTTGAATAGACTGGACATTGCGTTGGTTTCATATGGATTACCTTATCACGGAATATTTGTTTCGATAAAACTTACTTTGTTTAAAAGTATACATATCAAGCTTACTATAGACATTGCTCATGTCTCTGTGTTGTGTATTGGCTGAGTTATAGTATATTTTAATGATGTGTTTCTGAATGAAGATCACCGAGCCCAAAGTGGCAGACAGCACACCCTGTTTGTTTTCATTTTGCAAAATCACTATTTTTTCTGTTTTTGTGAGTATATACAAAGTAGACCATTTACAGATTCGATTGATGTATTGCTTTTATCTGTACGATCAAAAATGACTGAGTAATTGAAGTTCCTTTTGGGAAGCTCCCACAAAACACATGCTTTTTACAATGACATGTTACAATGTCAACAAACATTCTGAAAGGATCTGGCGTGAGAGGAGGGATTCTGACAAGAAAATGCATTTTTTTCTCAAATTAATGAATCTTAATGTACTTTCATTTGTTCATGACCTTCATGAATGAATTTAACTTGAATTAAAGGGAAAAAACACATTAGAATAGGATAGAAACATCCTCTCAAAGAAAATCCTGTCAGAATATACTTGGTGTAATAACTAAAGTTACAGTATAATGAAGTCTATTCTGACAGGATTTGATTTGAGAGGAGTGTTTCTGAAAGGAACTTTGCTGTGTATAAGAAAACAGTGCATTAATTTACCGTTGCGTTAAGTAAACGCTACCATGAGTCTTTTCTCTGTATTTTTGCTTACCCTCAAGATGTCTGCACACCTTACAGCCGCCCTAATTTATCATTGCACAACTCCTAAATGACAGAGAGGGACAAATAATAATTAGTATATTAGCACAAACAATGTCAATATCAGTGTTGGGCACGTACCTTTAAAAATGTAATTAGTTATAGTTACTAGTTACTTCTCACAAATAGTAACTGAGTTAGTAACTGAGTTACATCATTATAAAAGTAACTAATTACCAGGCAAAGTAACTATTGTGTTACTTAAAAAAAATCTAATTTAATATAACTATAAAATAAATATAAAACATTGTACACTAATCTACACTTTAATGTTGTTGTGGGACAACGTGAGAGACAACTATCAAATTCAACATATTATTATAAATATTATCATTACTATAGTGGAACAATAAAGCACAAATAAAGCATAGATGGTTTAGACCTTCAAATATTTATTGCACAGACCACAACTCGTCAACAAATAAGTCTAAATATAAATTATGCTTCTGAAGAAATGTACCAAAAATAAACAAAATTATTATTTAATTAATTATGTGGCGGCATGTGACGATGTGAGCACCTTCAGTAGATTAGAATTACTTGTCACCGACGCAGAAAGACTTTTTCCTCGGCATAAGTTGCACGTTACATAAACATTTTTGCCTTTCACCTCAGCGAGGGAAAAGTATTGCTTATACTTCCAGTTTGCAAAAGCTACCTTTAAACTTTCTGGACTTGCCATCGTTGTGATGTTGCCGTGGATGTTGGTGTGCGCGACTGACCGTGCGCGTGCTTGTGTGTGAACACCCGCACTACTCTGCCTCTGATTGGCAAACAATGGAAATTTACTCAATCCAAGCCAATCATCGCGTTCTCAGTTACACCACGTTTACAGACACACCAATCATCATCACTGGTTATCTGTCCCGCCCCAAACACACACAAACACACAACCCAAAGAAAGAGCTCCTATGGTTGAGAGAGACGCTCCTCACATGAAAACCGCTTCAGTGTTCTCAGTAATGCGCATTTTATTGTCAGTAACGGTAACGGCGTTGTAACGGGGGAAACAGTAATTCGTTTGATTACTCGTTACTGAAAAAAGTATCGCCGTTAGTAACGCCGTTTATTTATAGCGCCGTTTATTTATAGCGCCGTTATTCCCATCACTGGTCAATATATTTAAAAAATTACAATATAATTAAAGAATTAAAATTTTGTAAACAATCCCTTTAATCATATATATATATTTTTTCTCTTAATCACTATGATCTTAATCTGTTTTATGTTTGCTTCATTTGCTATTTTCAGGAAGAAAAAAAAAAAACTTCTTTCATGTTTTTCCTCATCAGAATGGCATCTCCATATAGCCGCCCCAGTCCCATCAGGGTCAACTGTGTACAGAACCCTAGAAGTGCAAAAACCATAAACTTTAAGCTTGAAAATGGTGAAATTAGGCCTGGCAATCAAGAGATCACATACCTTAGTGCACTGTCCACTGGTGGTCAGGTGTACATCACACAGTCCTCTTCGAAGAGGGTGTGACATACTACATAAAAAAACTACACGTGTCCTCACGGTATGAGCAGGAACGTCTGTTCAATGGGGCCAAACACGACGACCTACAAAACCGCTCCCCTCACACTGACCTTTGATGCCGAGAAGATGGCCAAAGATGCCCTGATTCCACCATATGTCTCTGTGACTGGGGATGAGCAGGACCTCTTTTCAAGAGGGGGCTACTTGACTCTGGCATGGACAGGGGAACATGTGAGTGATTTAAACTCAATTATCAAACACTGCCCAAAACATTATTAATTAATATTTAACAATTGATATTTTAATTTAAAATACCTTTATAGATGCAGGTTGCAAGGATGACAACTGTGAGGGACACAGAAGTCCCCATCTTGGATCTGGGGATCAAAAGGGGCTCCAGAATCCTTGATGTGTCCTTGTGGTGGGACCAGGCCCTGACCAAGCTCCAAATAAATGAAAAAGTCAACATCTGTCACCTCCGAGCAAAAAGGCAAGGCCTTAAAGTTTAATTCAACCATCTACACAACTGTGGAGGTATGCAACATAATAAATACAATTAATTAAAAACAAGTTAATTACATGTAGAATGAATGAAAATTAAGTTCATTTAAAAACAAATAGAATTAATTTTTAAAAAAGTACATTTTCAATTAATTTAAAGATATATAATGAACAAGTTCATAAGTAATACGTAATACGTAAATTCATTAAAAATAAGTTTATAAAACATTATAATAAATACATTTTATTAAAAGCAAGTTCAGTATATATAATTCACTAAATTAATTAATTTTAAAACAATTTAAAGATGAAGACCATAAACTTGCATTATATGCGGATGATGTGATCTTGTTTTTAACAGATGTAGAAACATCGTTACCCTCAGTGTTAAATGAGATAGAGTTATATGGAGCTATGTCAGGATACAAATTAAATTTTAATAAGACAGAAGTTATGGAAATTGGGGGTAAATTACAAGACAGTTTTAAGGAGAAATATGATTTTAAATGGAATCAAACAGAGATAATGTATTTGGGTGTGAAAATTCCAAACAAAGTAGAGAATCTATATAAGTGTAACTATGATTATCTAGAAACTATTATAAAACATGATTTTAAAAGGTGGAAAATAATATCATTATCCTTGAGTGAAAAAATAAGCACTATTAAAATGAGTATACTTTCGAGATTTTTATTTTTGTTTCAGAATCTTCCTGCTTGTATACACCCTAGTAACTTTAAAAAGTGGCATAATATTTTTAGAAGATTTATTTGGGATGAGAGAAAACCAAGAGTAAAACTTAAGGTTTTACAGAATAGTAAGGAAATGGGGGGTTTATCATTGCCAAATTTGGAGTATTACTACTATGCAGCCCAAATTAAGTCGATTTTGAGTTGGATGCAAGACGAAAATATATCAAAGTGGAAAAGTATGGAAATCGGGTCACTTGACACAATCAGTACGTTGATATTTTGTGGGAGAAAGATAAAGATAAACAATATTTATTATTGTGTAGGTGAAACTTTTAAATGCTGGAGAAGAATTTGTAAAGTGATGAATATTAGTGATGGAGACATGGTTTGTTTAAGAGAAATAGCAAGAGATCCAGATTTTAAACCAAATAAATTTGATGAGGTATTTAAGTTATGGGCTAGCAAAGGACTTAAAAGATTTTATCAAATGTACGGAGATAATGAGTTTGAGACTTTTGAGAACATAGAGGAAAAATATGTATTATCAGATAAATTATTTTATAAATATTTGCAAATAAGAAGTTATTTAAAAGATGAGCTTAAAGTAAAAACCTTAGATGATATCCACCCTCTGATGCGTTTTATGATTAAAGTTAGTAAAATTAATAATTTAGATAACATAATAGGACAAATAAATACAATTTTTCAAGAAATTAAGGATGCGGGTTTATGCAATATTAAGGTAAAATGGGAAACTGAATTGGGTAATAAAATAACAGAAGATGATTGGAAACAAACTCTAAAAGAAAATTTAAGGACCACGCAATCACCATATTGGCAAGAATATGCCTGGAAAATTATTATACGATATTTTATAACACCAGAAATATCCTCTAAATATAATAATTTATCTTCAGGATGCTGGAGAAGCTGTGGTGAATCTAAAGCTCACTATCTGCATATATTCTATACTTGTAAAATAATAAAAAAATATTGGATAGAAGTAACTCGGGCAATAGAGGAATAACCACGGGTAGCCAAACCCCTCTACAGTTGTGGACAACATTTCAAACTGCTGATGATCCAGACCAGGTACATGTAGATATGACAGTTTGTGATGTTATGTTTGTCATTTTTTAAATGCAATTTTTTCTTTTTTCCATGTTGTTCTAAGGTGAGTGAAGACTTCGGAATAGACTGGGAAGGACCATCATGCAGTAATGAAATGGAGGGAGTTGCAGTTCCACAAGCACTACTACAGAGAGAGTTGACTGCTGCAGAGATGGATACCGGTCCGTGTACCTACGTATAATTGGTTTTCTCGTTTTTGTTTTCAAAACAAACAAACGAATAAATGATTGGTTTATGCAATATTTACATTTTCTCAGGAACACAAAAACGAATTTCATTCATATTTTCAATTTTATTTTCATTACAAGTCGTTCAAATGCAGATATTAAAAAGTCAACAAAACCAAATAAAAAAATTTAAGTTTTTATGAACAAAGCGCGTTTTAGTACACCGGAAGCTCTCTGCTGCCACTGAAGGTTTTCACTTGAGACGAGCGTAAACATACGGAGCCCGCAGCGTCAACTGCAGGAGAAAAATAATTAATCCGTGGCGACGTTTTTTCAATTCGTCCCCTCAGTTTATAAACCGTTCCCATGAGTTCTTAAACTTTTACCTCTGTTTAATAAATCTGTTTAATAAATTGTAAATCGAATTTACAATCCGTGCGCTCAGATTTTGTAAACCGTGCCTTCGGATTTTGAATCCGTACCCACAAATTCATACAATTGCGCACCGTTCCCACGGGTTTGTAAACTGTACTCATGGATTTGTGGCCCCGCCCCCAGATTCAATGAGGCTATACCTGTTTATAGGTGCTGAATGCATTGCATTGCCTTTATTAAACTTTATATTTCATAGTAGGCTATATGAGACCATGGGACACTGACAAAACAATGTATTTAGCATTTGTCTTATATTAATAGCAAATAGTATAGCTGCTAAAACACCACATCTGTGTTTTGGTTATTAATGTAAAATAAATGCTAAAAAGAAGACTGTTTTGTAAGTGCGTAACGATCATGTACTTTAACGCACCAAAATAAAATCTGAGAAGGCAAAATTGATCAAACCAGTGGTTCCCAAACTTTTTCCCCCTTTTGCAGAATAACAAAAATTCAAGTAAACATAAACACAACTTCTGAAGGATTTATTTGAAATGTAATAATTAAAATTCAGTGTGCCAACTTACTAAAAAATAAACAAGGCAGTCACTTTTAGAGAAGAAACATAAAAAAACATTAAAAATGATGTATTTTTTAAATATGTAACAGCATTCATTGTTTTTTTTTTTTTTTTTTTTTTTTAAACAAAGTTAAGTTGTAGAGACGGGATTTGCGTGACGCACGGCACAGCATGCTCCTAGAATCTGGCCGTAATATAGGCGTCAAAATGAAAGCGCACGGGTTCACGCAGTTTGTGTGAATCTTGCGATAGATTGATACACTGATACACTGACTTAGTACGTTCTGATTAAAGGGTATAGGCCATGGCTAAACAAACGTCTTACCGGAGAAAATTAATTTGCGTGGTGCCCCCAACGGACTTAAGCGGACTTTGCTTGTCCATTGAGCATAAGCGGTACACGAGTGGAGCATTCATATGGACCGTGAGCAACTCAACGGAACGCACATTCATAGAGCGGAATACTGATACAGAGTGTCACACATTGAGCAGTGCGCACTGAATACTGCCGGCGACCCTAGGGGTCGCGCCCCCCAGTTTGGGAACCACTGGATCAAACATAGGCTCAACTCATTTTCTGCCGGTGGCCGCTTGGTCGTTAGGCCTACTTTAAAAATCAAAAACTTATATTTAACGAACAAAAAATGCTCCAAATGTTTTTTTTTTCTAAATTAACTTAATAAAAATGAAAATAAATATAATCACTTTGCGTTACATACAAAACTGTACTATTTTAATAGCTGAAACAATAGTATATGCTGTTTTGTGAGAAGTGGAAAAAAATACGGGTTTGGGTCGGCGCTCATATTACTGAATTATTATAAACTCGGGCCAGCGCCTAGATTTGAGGCCCGTGCAGGGCTCTTATTTGTGTGACAGCAATGCTCACCGTAAATGGTACTAATAATTGTATTTATTATATTTATTATTTTAATTTGTAGACTAAATAAATGGGTGCACTTAAGACAGTAAACTGTTTATTGTTATGCTTTATTTTTAAATAAACTTTTACAGCTTTGGAAATGTGTTATATTAATTCTTAACATGGGCTATTTTTGACGATTTTATTATAAGCTTTTCACCCAGAGTTAGATGCATGCTTCACTGTTAACGTTATCATTAAATAAGGCCTCTTATTACATTGCATTCAGTTTGAGAGCAAAGGAATGACAACATAACCTGCAAATTGTTTGTTTTGTATTGCTTTTTACCTTTTCCTCTCTAAACTCTATTGTTTTTTTTGTTTTGTTTTTTTACAAAATTCAGGCGATTTTATATTTTAAAAAATAAGGCAAAGCCGTTTGAACCGCGCTCTTCAATTATTTTTATTTTTATTTTGGTGAGTTAAAGTACCATGATCCGCACTTACAAAATGGTCTTCTTTTTAGCGTTTATTTTGCATTAGTCATCATTAGAATAAAACACAGATGTGGTGTTTTAGCAGCTTATAAGACAAATGCTAAATACATTGTTTTGTCAGTGTCCCATGGTCTCATATAGCCTACTAAGAAAAATAAAGTTTAATAAAGGCAATACAATGCATCCAGCACCTATAAACAGGTATAGCCTCATTGAATCTGGGGGCGGGGCCTCAAATCCGTGAGTACAGTTTACAAACCCGTGGGAACGGTGCGCACGGATTATGAATTTGTGGGTACGGATTCAAAATCCGAAGGCACGGTTTACAAAATCTGAGCGCACGGATTGTAAATTCGTGGGTACGGTTTGTTAATCCATAGGCACGATTTAGGGAACAGTTTAAGAATTCATGGGTACGGTTTATAAACTGAGGGGACGAATTGAAAAAAACGTCGCCACGGATTGATTATTTTTCTCCTGCAGTTGACGCTGCGGGCACCGTATGTTTACGCTCGTCTCAAGTGAAAACCTTCAGTGGCAGCAGAGAGCTTCCGGTGTACTAAAACGCGATTTGTTCATAAAAACTTTATTTTTTTTATTTGGTTTTGTTGACTTTTTAATATCTGCATTTGAACGACATGTAATGAAAATAAAATTGAAAATATGAATGAGATTCGTTTTTGTGTTCCCGAGAAAATGTAAATATTGCATAAACCAATCATTTATTCGTTTATTTGTTTTGAAAACAAAAACGAGAAAACCAATTATACGTAGGTACACGGACCGATACCTTACCTAGTCCAAATGTTCTTTTTACAGAAGCAGTGGATGCTTACTGTGAAACAGTGCAACAGGTAACTCGTTTATTGGGAAACAACTGTGAAATGGACAAAAACAAAATTATACATACCACCAGAACAATTCAATCAAACCAATGTTTTTTGTGTGCTTAGACAAATAACGTAACAAGTATCACACAATTCAATAACACTTAGATAAAGGGAGCAATGTTTGTTTAAATGGGGGAAAATATCAAAGAAGTTCCAAACAGAACCCAAAGACAACATAAGTGTTTAAGAGATATTCATTTAAACTAAACCAAAACCGAGGCTGTCGCTGGACACAGCTGCATTTAGATCAGCGCTGAATTCTTCATAATGATTGTAATGCATTGGGATTTTAAGTGTCTCCCTGCATGTTGAGGCAGTTGGCATTCTGATGCCAGGTGACACTTCCACGTACAGTTCCTGTGGTAGGCTTGTCCAGCCAACCCAAAACTCGACAAGATTTTTCAGCTCTTGTGGTGTACCTGTTTTTTTTTTTTTTTTTAATAAAGTGTGTTAGTTGTGTTAGTTTGTATGCTAATTGAATAAATTTGACATTTTCAACACTGACATGACATTTTCATATGATAAGACATCTTCATGTCATCTTACAATGAAATAACCACACAAACCCAACCCAGCAAATTACATCTTAAAAATGCAATATTAAACGTGTACAAATACAGAATCAAAATGTGTACCTTGTTCAATGTATTGCCGGAAATAGGATGTGATTCTGCACCATGTTTCCACACTGAAGTTATCCTCATCATCACTGTCAGGGTTTGGCCATATTATTTTTTCCAGGATCATCTAGTAAAGTATCACAAAATAAATGGATGCAGTAGCTTAGCCACTGCTGGTACTATACGACTACACCCTGTAATTGATGCTACAAAATTATATAGCATTACACTGTGAACACTCTTGAAATCAGTAAAAAAATTACATTAAATTCATGTCTTCAAAAGTGATGTGATACGTGTGTCCTTTTTTCATGTTTAACCATCTTTGGGACAGGGATGAAAATGTATGGTAATGGAACTATAGACATTGGAGCTTGAGAATGCTGGCTCAGTTCATTTGCTTTGCAAGGACCTACAGCACTGAGTTATTAAAAATATTCATTGAAAAAAAAAAACAGTCTTCTCCTATAATGCCTGATGAGTTTGGAGAACTGACGAGAGAGATCATTCCTCCATACAGAATTTCCCCAGATCCTTCAGATTCCCAGATCCATGTTGGTGCTTCTTCTCTTCAGTTCAGCCCACTCCTCTTCTATAGGGTTCAGGTCAGGGACTGGCATGGCCATTACAGATGCTTGGTTTTGATGTTTGTTTCTGGATCACTGTCCTGTTGGCAGATCCAAACATGGCCCGTTATAAGATTTCTAGCACAGGGTGTCAGGTTTTGATTTTTTTTATCTGTCAAAACCTGACAGTCTGTTCTAGAAATCTAATAACGGGCCATGTTTCTGATGTCAGGTGTTCTCCAAACTCATTCTGACTTTCTGACTTTGACCACTGTCAATCACTATTTGTGTAGAAATGAATCAGTGCCGGAAACTGAATCCTTCCTTCCGCAAAATTGTCCATGACGTCTCTTCAGAAACTGTGTTCAAAACCAGTGTTTAATGGCAAACATGTTGAAGATGAACCAATAGGATGTGGATTCATTAAATAAGCAGTTGATTCAGTGAACTGAAGTCTCTCCTCCATTAAAAACACTTTTCTTCTTGGAGTTTATCACAGTGTTACACTTTTAGGTATCCTTCTCAGCTTTGAAATTAAGCTCTATTAGTGTAATGGTCTATTAGTGTACTTTACTGTTGATGATGCTTTTTGAACATGTGAGTCAATCAATATGTGGCCCAAATCCTGCTTTATGGCAGATTGATTTTGTATTCTTATGATTGGTTTGTTGACTCTTTAATGAAGTTAGTGATGGACGCTTTCCAAACACAAATTCATTAAACTTCAAACATTTACCAAATTTACCAAAAACGACACAGATATTTAGTTCAGCACTACAAAACAATATTTTTTACCACCTTCTTATTTTTTATTTGTATATTTTATTTAATATATACCTTGTAAACATGTACCATTGGTTTGTGGTGTTATTTATTTTTATTTATATTAATGTTTGGTCTGAATTTTCTACTCGATTTCCAGTGTTTTGATCAGCAGACATCGCCAGCAATTCCAAACACTGATTTATTTGGGTTCAATTGATTGGAGGTTTTGGAAAAGCTTTGTTTCGCCATCACTAAGTGAAGTGCTAGTTAATTAGTTGATCTTAACAAGGTTTAATTAGTGTCGGCAGGTGTTTGGCATCAATGAGAGACGTTAGAAAAGCTCCATTTGTTTCTGACTGGAAGAGAAAGGAGTCTGAGAGTGTGATGGAGGAATGAGAGTCAATATTGAGTCAATGTGTGTTAGAAGAAAGACAAGATGAATGAAAGAGAAGAGTCAGAAAGATGCCCTTCTTTTGAGGGCTTTAGTTTGTTTCTTTTGTAGATTCAGTAGAGATGTGTCTCTTGATGTTTGGATGAAGATCAGACTTTCATCACACTCATTTTCCAACAAGAGACTCCAGTCTGACTGTGATCAACACTGATCCAGATCATTGAGCAGCTCTCCTCACATTTCAGCATCATTTCACAATCATTACTGATCAATTGGGCCTTTATTTAAAACACTGGAGATTTTACAATTAAGGTTTCACTGTGCTCTTGAAACCATATCAAAGAAAGCTGATCTGTGTTGTCATTTTGAAGCACCAAATGACAGAAATAAAGTTTAACAGACTTAAGATAAATGCCATATAGGCGCAACCAGTGGGTTCAAAAGTTCATAGAAGGCGCAAAAACTTTTTGAAGTTTCACAAGCTTGAAGTCAGAGTATCTGTTCACAGTTCTTCTTTGAAAGTCACAAGCATAAAAAGACCTAAAAGACACAGATGAGACCAAGTTGAGGCTACCCAGATAGCAAAATACACTCGGGCCAGTTCCAGTTAGATTCTCGCCTGCCGGAGACTTACCGCTCTTCCCGACTCCGTCTGCTGCACTCAGTCAATCAGGCCAGATACGGCGCCCGTTAGCATGCCGACGCTGCCGCATCCGAGCCGGAATCGGCCGGCGAGTAATGTGTGCTGCGCCCCGAAGCTGGCGCGACTAAGTTGATTTCTTAGCAAGCAAGTTAGCAGCTGTGCGTGCTATCCGAAAGGAGCGGCTACTCGAAAATAAGCGCATCTTACCCAGTTTTTCCCTAAATGATATGTATAATCCATTTATAAATAATATTGTTTTGTTAGCGTCTAAACAGTACAATTGCGACCATCCACACAAAATTCGTATTATTTTGTTGTTGTCGCACCATTTCTCAAATTATTATTAAACGTGCAGCTAATTACTATATAAAATAAGAAATCGGTTTTCATAGATAGATAGATAGATAATGCTTTATTTTGAACATAAACATAAAACAAGTAACAAGAAATTAAACTGAGAGAAAATAAGAAAGTAAAAAGACAAACAAACCAAACAATTTATAATAATAATATGAAACCAACATGTCCAAAAAGGAGTAGGATGAAGCTTAATCTTATTAAAACCTACCCCTTCTCCATTATTCAATAACAATCAGTTTTCCCTAATACACATATTTACATAATACCTATCTACAAAACATAAAACATGAATAAATTAAGAAAACAAATACAATAATTATTTACAAAAAAACACCCGATTGCTCAATCCCTTCCTCCTCCCTGTACCTTGTGAAAACCATGTGTTTGTACCGCAGACTTAAGAAAACTTTTATTAAATTAAAAGCATTCACATTCAATGGGATTGGACATTTGTTGCTGATGTTTCCACGGGTCTTTGGTCTTCTTAGGCAGTAGCTTCACCCGCTGAGATCGTGACTTGCTGAAGACCGCGTTCAGCTCTCATTTACTTACCTAACTTCCATACTCAGTCTTTTGTAAATGGAGCGTATTTTGGAAATGCAATTCTTTTCCATTTGCACGTTGCTGATGGCTTTAATCTGAATGAAAATACAGACTACTGCCATCTGCAGGTACGCCACGGTATATCTCCTCACGCATGTGCAGAAAGCACCTTCTAGTTTGCAGTCGGCTTTCGTCAGCTCGGTGTGTTCGAGCTCAGTTTAATCGCCCAGACACCCGCAGACGCAGCCGACTAGAGGCGACAAGACGGTCGGCTTTCGTCGGTTAGCTAGTTGGTTGGCGTCGGGTTGGTGTGTCCCGGCCTTTAGGTTGCAAACACTCTCTCCCTCTCTTCTGGACTCACAATAGGCGAGAGACTGCTGGATATCAGCTCATGTTGACTAAAAATTAGGACTTTTATGAGGTCCAGTGAGGCACCAGCAACCTTTTTGCTGGTACTGGTTAGAAGAAAGCTGATGTTATATATCAGCTGCTCTGCTGAGGGCTGATCTATGGACTCTGCACAGAAACACCAGACAATATTTACACACTGATCTCTGCTTTACCACCACACAAGATTATTATGCAATCAAAAACTGCAGAAAGTCGTTCCAACAGTATCGGTCAGTCTCACCTTTTTGGTGGAACAAGACTCTAATTAGGGCCACAACTGTGCAATGAATCCTTGTCTCAGACCCAATAAATCCATTGTTCAATGTGTGCAATAACTGCCTCATGGCTTCTGAAACACATGATGAAGACGACCGTCACTATTTCAGCCCATCAGTTGCCAACATACACTGCAATAAGATACTATAAATACATCACCTCTCTTGTCGCCACAAAAATGCTCCAGAGCGCTCAGTCAAACAAGACTAAAACTGAAAAAACACCAGAACCAGGCAGACTTAAGAAAACAAGTTTATTAAATTAAAAGCATTCACATTCAATGGGATTGGACATTGTTGCTGATGTTTCAGAGGGTCTTTGGTCCGCGTTCAGCTCTTCATGTTTGCCCTTTTTCTCTTTTAAGCTGGTTTAAATTTTTTCTGTTGGGTAGACCTGAAGTTTCTTAGTACCCCGACGACTCCATAATCAGTTTTTCTCAGCAGCTGCTTTGATTATGTCTGCCTTGAAGAAAAAACAAAACAATCAATAAAAAAGGCTACGTTAGCACTCATGACTTACCACTACACTGACACACTGTCTGTGAGCGTCTGTTTGTGACCGGTTTGATTCCCGTTTTTTTTCACGGACCGGGGGGGAGGTGGGGGGGTGTGTGTGTATCATAACAAATTAATTAATTGTGGCCTACCCTTTCCACCAGTGCTTAATTTGAGCTGGATTTTTAAAGATCCGGCATTACCAAGTGCTTTAGATCGTGACAGTGTGTGCGTGCGTAGGAGATTATGATTATGTGCGGGTTTATGTAGTGAATTGTGGTACATGCAGGTCCTTCTCAAAAAATGTACATATTGTGATAAAGTTCATTATTTTCTGTAATGTACTGATAAACATTAGACTTTCATATATTTTAGATTCATTACACACAACTGAAGTAGTTCAAGCCTTTTATTGTTCTAATATTGATGATTTTGGCATACAGCTCATGAACACCCAAAATTCCTAACAGTCCAGTGCTGCTTCTCTGTAGCCCAGGTCAGGCGCTTCTGCCGCTGTTTCTGGTTCAAAAGTGGCTTGACCTGGGGAATGCGGCACCTGTAGCCCATTTCCTGTACACGCCTGTACACGGTGGCTCTGGATGTTTCTACTCCAGACTCAGTCCACTGCTTCCGCAGGTCCCCCAAGGTCTGGAATCGGTCCTTCTCCACAATCTTCCTCAGGGTCCGGTCACCTCTTCTCGTTGTGCAGCGTTTTCTGCCACACTTTTTCCTTCCCACAGACTTCCCACTGAGGTGCCTTGATACAGCACTCTGGGAACAGCCTATTCGTTCAGAAATTTCTTTCTGTGTCTTACCCTCTTGCTTGAGGGTGTCAATGATGGCCTTATGGACAGCAGTCAGGTCGGCAGTCTTACCCATGATTGCGGTTTTGAGTAATGAACCAGGCTGGGAGTTTTTAAAAGCCTCAGGAATCTTTTGCAGGTGTTTAGAGTTAATTAGTTGATTCAGATGATTAGGTTAATAGCTCGTTTAGAGAACCTTTTCATGATATGCTAATTTTTTGAGATAGGAATTTTGGGTTTTCATGAGCTGTATGCCAAAATCATCAATATTAAAACAATAAAAGGCTTGAACTACTTCAGTTGTGTGTAATGAATCTAAAATATATGAAAGTCTAATGTTTATCAGTACATTACAGAAAATAATGAACTTTATCACAATATGCTAATTTTTTGAGAAGGACGTATGTGTCATGACTCTGGGCTGCAGCTTTTCCCTCCTCCACGCTATGTCGCTGTTTCCCTTCCTCCCGCACTTCACTCCCTTGGTTGTGTACACCTGTCTTGTGATCATGACACTCGTCTCACCCACACCTGTTCACAATTATACAGACTATTAAGTTGCCCACTTCCCACTCCTCACTCTGGCTGCATTGTTTCCTGTATCCTGTCTTCTGTAACGTCTGTCTCTGTGTTCCCGGACCCTGTCTCCTAGACCTAGTATTCAGTTCTGTTTATTTAGTTTTTGTATTCAAGTCGTGTTGTGCCGTGTTGGCCTTTTGTTTGTGTTTTGTTTAATTAAATATATACCTACCTGCATTTGGACCCTGACCTCATTTCTCACCGTGACAGAATGCAGCCAGCCTTTATGAGTCCAGCAGGGAAGTTTTTTTTCAAAGCGGCGATGCCCGCTCACTCTGTGGCCGATGCGGCGGCGTCCGCTTACTCTGTGCCCGAGTGGATGGCAGTCATTTACACTCTGTGCCTGACGCGGCGGTGACTACTAACTCGGTTACTGATGCTGCGGCGACCGCTCACTCTGTTCCCAAAGCGGCGGCGACCATCGCTCACTCTGTGCCCGATGTGGCGGCGTCTGCTCACTCTGTGCCCGAAGTGGCGGCGTCCGCTCACTCCGTACCCGATGCGGCGATGCCCGCTCACTCTGTTCCCGATGCAGCGGCATCCGCTCACGCTGAGCCCGAGTGGATGGCAGTCATTTACGCTCGTCTGGCGGCGGAGGACGCTCGCTTGGCGGCGGCGTCCGCTCACTCTGTGCCTGACGCGGCGATGACCGCTAACTCGGTTACTGACGCTACGGCGACCGCTCACTCTGTTCCGGAAGCGGCGGCGACCGCTCACTCTGTTCACGAAGCGGCGGCGACCGCTCACTCTGTTCACGAAGCGGCGGCGTCCGCTCACTCCATGCTCGACGCGGCTGCGTCCGCTCACGCTGTGCCCGAATGGATGGTGTCCATTTACACTACTCTGGCGGCGGTACCCGCTGATGTTCCTCTGGCGCCGGTGCCCGCTACCGTTCCTCTGGCTGCGATGCCAGCTCATGTTCCTCTGGCGGCGGTTCCCCGCTGATGTTCCTCGGGCGCCGATGTCCGCTCACGTTCCTCTGGTGGCTGTGTCCGCTCACGTTCCTCCATTGCACGGGCCTGGCCCAGCATCCCTCCCCCTGTTTTCGCCAGTCCCCCGTTCCACCTCCCACCAGACATTATGGAACGTCTGGTATCCATTCCGTAGAGAGGGGGCACTGTTATTACTCTGGGCTGCAGCTTTTCCCTCCTCCACGCTATGTCGCTGTTTCCCTTCCTCCCGCACTTCACTCCCCTGATTGTGTACACCTGTCTTGTGATCATGACACTCGTCTCACCCACACCTGTTCACAATTATACAGACTATAAAGTTGCCCACTACCCACTCCTCATTCTGGCTGCATTGTTTCCTGTATCCCGTCTTCTGTACCGGCTGTCTCTGTGTTCCCGGACCCTGTCTTCTAGACCTATAATTCAGTTTTGTTTATTTAGTTTTTGTATTCAAGTCGTGTTGTGCCGTGTTGGCCTTTTGTTTGTGTTTGTTTGTGTTTTGTTTACTTAAATATATACTTACCTGCATTTGGACCCTGACCTCATTTCTCGCCGTGACAATATGTTCACCTCCCTGGTGTCAAGTCAAGTCAAGTCACCTTTATTTATATAGCGCTTTTAACAATACAGATTGTGTCAAAGCAACTGCACAGTATTTAAACCACCATAGTATGTAAGTAACACATTATTGTAAATAATCAATTTTCAGTTAAAGGCAGTTCATCAATGAATTCAGTTATATCATCTTCCAGTTCAGCTCACTTAACGAACAGTACCTTTCCATGTCTTAGCCAACGAATTTCCCCTCTTTTGGCCTTTTTGCTGAGGTTGTTGCTTTTGGTTCTTGGGAAGCCTTGTCTGTTTGGGCATAGGGTGCCACATGCCTGAGTGTGCTTCAAAAGCAAATCACAAAAAGAGTGTTGGGCTGGTATAAAAATTGTCCATAAATACCTGGTAGCCTTGTCCCAGAATTGTACAATCCAACAGCTGCATGATCGATTTATTACTCAAACCTTTGCCAGGATCTGTGGAGGACTTTCCTCCGTACACAAAAGTTCCATGTATATCCACAGATCGACTGCGAGGACAAACAGTTTGTAACCCCATTTACTGGGCTTATCCTTCATACAAAGTTTAAAACCAATCCTTGCCTTTGATGCAACCATACGCTCATCCACCGCAAGCTGCTTTTGGGGATGAAAATATGTTTTGCAGGCAGAAACAATGTCATTATAAACAAGCTTGATTTTGAAAAGTCTATCTTAGTGTGGGGTTCCCTTTTTTCTTTGATTCTCTTTGTCATATTTTATGTTGGAAATATGAAGATTCCAGGAAATAGACTAGAAACGTGACCTGGACATAGCGAAAAGAAATAAGATATATAATAAAATAAGAGACAAACAGAAACACAACTACTGACTGCAGCCACAGCCTTGAAGTTTAAGATAAAAGACATTAAATCTCTGAAGATCTCAGCAGAGGAGGTTTAAACAACTCCACAAACAGCATTACCAGCTTCACTTATTACTGACCAGATTGACTTTATTTCTGTTAGAGGTCTGCAGAAGTTCTTTATTGAGAATTAGCAGGGGCTTAAATATTCGATTTGAAGTCACCATGATAGTGATTAGCCTTTCCATTAATTTATTGGGCTCTTAACTCTTTTTTTAAGCACTTGTCTTATTTGGTTGTTGTGAAAATGTGGTTAACAAACACATTTGTAGTACATGGTCATTTTTTTCGTTGTTATCATATAATCAACTGATTCGCTGAACACATTTAATTGTAGAGTTTTATAGTTTAATGGTTTCAGATTGTAAAACCTGCATTATTGCAACATCAGTTTGAAAATTTTATTTAAAAAGGACAAAAATTTGAACAAGGCTATCACACAGATAACAGCGATCAGCATATGAATCTCAACAACGGTGGCAAAATATTCAGATAATCAGATCAATTCTGTACATCACAAAAGGATGCATTACTCGTTCATGCTGTGACGCATGCTGGGATTTTTGTACTGTTTTGTACACTTTTTATTGTCACCATTATTGAGTTTCATATGTTGATTTATGATGGCTTTGTGTGTTCATAAAATTCAACTTTTGTGATTTTTTTTTTTTTTTTTTTGGTTCTGCAAGACTACAGACAGTTTCATTCTATGAATGTATTATTTCCACAACATAATTATAAAAGCCAAAGATAAACTTATGTTAAAAAGTGTTACGAGACCAATTAATGGAAACACAAATCACTATTTTCAAACTTTCAAAATAGTGGGGCATGCCCCCGACCCTCCCTAGAAGGATCCAAGCATGGTTCACCCCTCATCACACCACAGCTGTTTCCTCAAGCGAAAATGAAGCACATATAAAGCACATGCGTTACCTACACACTATTGTGGTGTTTAAATACTGTGCAGTTGCTTTGACACAATCTGTATTGTTAAAAGCGCTATATAAATAAAGGTGACTTGACTTGACATGCTTTATAAAACAACCATGTTGCCATTTTCATATGAAAATGTAACTTTCAATATAATATATATTCCAGTGCATGTGGCAAAGAGGTTTGCATGCTTGAGCTAAGGAACAGAAATGCAGACAGAAAATTTAGCAAAACAGGTGTCTGTGTGAGATCATGAAGACCTGTAGCCTCATTCAGTACTCATACTGTACAGTGCAATACTGCAATATGTGTAGTATACAACCCCTATCAGTTAAACATTTTTATTTTATTTTATTTATATATATACCCTCAGAAAAAGGAAAAAATGCGGGGAGTACCACCACTTGGTCCAAGAGCTTCGCCTTGCTGCTGCTCGATTTAAGGCTTATTTTAGGATGAGTAGGGGACAGTTTGACAACCTGCTGTCAATCGTCGGTCCCTTGCATCACAAAAATTACAACCAACTACAGGGAGTCTATCGGTCCTGCCGAGGGCATGAGCATTTGTTTGAGGTACGTTGATGTTGTTATTTGTAACCTTAGCTAATTTTAATTGCTAGTATATAACCTGCTGAGAAGTTCAACCTGTGAGCTTACAGAATAATTTGTAAGTTAATATTTAGTAACACATTTTGTATCAGTACTCAAAATCTGAAAAGTAATAAAGTGTCAGACAGCTAATAAAGATAAAAAGCACATATTTACCTCAGAAATTATGCATAAACGCACCCCATTGACCTAGACCTTAAGGAAGACTGCAACTCAAATGTGAAATTATTAGTTTACCCAGGCTGGTGATATGTATGACAGTATTCTGAAAATAAAGTGTTTGCTCTTGCACTTCCTACTGTAAATATCACTCCCTTTTATATTACAGATTTCTAGCCACTGGAGATTCGTACAGAACGATTGCATTTAGCTACAGGGTTGGATTTTCTACCGTGGTGGGCATTGTGAAAGAGGTGTGTGAGGCAATCTGGTCATGTCTGGTTGGAGAATACATGCTATTTCCTAAAATGGAGAAGTGGAAGGCCACTGCGGAGGACTTCCAGAAATTGTGGAATTTTCCAAATTGTGTTGGAGCAATTGATGGAAAACATGTTACAATCCAAGCCCCAGCAAATAGCGGCTCCCTTTTCCACAACTAGAAAGGCTCCTTCTCTATTGTCCTCATGGCTGTGGTGGATACCAGATATCGCTTCAGGATGATTGATGTGGGAGCATATGGCAAGAGCAGTTATGGAGGTACACTTTCCTCATCAACCTTTGGCCAAGCACTCCGACATGATGCCCTCGACCTCCCACCAGATGCACCTCTTCCAGGAGCTGAAGGAGCCACACCTTTTGTTTTTGTGGCAGATGAAGCATTTCCTTTGCGGAGGAACATGATGAGGCCGTTCCCTGGGCACAACTCGTCACCTGGGCAGAGGGTCTTTAATTACCGCCTGTCTCGTGCCCGGAGGATGGTGGAGTGTGCATTTGGCATCCTGGCTTCACAGTGGCGACTGTACAGGCGAGTCCTTGGAGTGTCACCTGAAGTTGCTGAAGTCGTGGTGAAGGCAACTTGCATTTTGCACAACTTCATTCGCTGGCACTCTGCTGATGAAGAGGACCCGAACTGAGCTATCAGCTGGGATGCAGGGTAACGCCCAGGTTGGCAGCAACAATGCCTCTAGAGAAGCTCTGGCTGTGAGAGAGAAGTTTGCCACCTATTTCTCCTCCTCTGCTGGTGAAGTGTCTTGGCAGCATGTAGCTGTGTCTTAATTCACCATCTACCATCTGAAGACACAATATATCTAATAACAATATGAAAACAAAGGCTCTTTTAAGAGCCACTTCTATATTCAGTGAAAGAAGATAAATCCAAACAGCACATTTATAAAACATTATCTAACATATAGTGTATTGTTTTTTTTGTGATTAGATGTGTTTCATCAACAGCAAACATGCTGGCAGGTAAGCAGTAGTATTGACAAATAGGATGAAGACATATGTAAGTGCAATTAGCTCAAATTTATAATGATTCAAATAAGGAATCGACTCAAAAGATTCTGAACTTGATTAAATTGTATCAGAATTAATAGATTTAAGCATCTTAACCATTTGTCCAGCAAAGTGGTTAATTCAGGATACTTTATTAACTCTGTTTATCTTTATAAGTTTATATTATGCTTCTTGCCAAGACCACAAATAAATAGGAATATTTTGCACCAGTTTCAGCTAAGTAAAGAGAGATCTTGTTTACTTGTGTTCGGTTCAAGCAGAGTTCCACAGGCTTGCCTTTAGCAGAGGGAACCCCGGCTTTGCTGATTGGTTGCTCCTTGGATGACGTCTTCTGGGAAACACCTTCATGAGGAGTGGACTGTTTTCCGGGAGAAGCTTCGGTTACGCGGTTTGACGCATTCAGAGCTCTTCTACGTCGGAGTTGCGAGACTTTGAAGAGTTTGGCAGTCACAAAGTTTTCAGTTTGTTCTGTAGAGTTTTGATGGCAAGAATGCCTTGTAGTTGGAATGAGCAGGCAATCTTGAGCAAAGGAGAGCTACAGTCTTTTCAGGACGTTCTGACTCTTCTCGCTCAGTTTGGGCAGTTCAAGCTTTCTGGTTCTGTAAGAGTTTGCTGGCACAATCGCGTCCTTGGTCCAGCGGGCGGGTGCAGATGACGAGCACTCAAACCACAAGAGACGAAAGGCATTGAGCGAGGCGAAAGGCATCGTTCTGGTTCAAGCCAATAGGTTTTAAAGGGGTCTGTTAGGCACGACCCCGAGAATTGCAGTCCCACCCCCCTTCTCATCATGCAATTCCTTTTAGCACGTGAATTTATTAGAATCTGAATTTCTCTGTAATTTGTCATTATCTTTCATAGACTATTGCAATGCATGAAATATACACAATATCAATTTCTCATTCATTCAGACGAACTGCATTTATCACGACCATTCCTCAGACATTAAACATGGTACATGTTACATATAGAATATACGTTTGGCACTTAGGTTAACTAAGGCTCGCCAGGCATAGAGAAAAGAAACACAATTACACAGCAAACATGGAATATACGGGAAGGTGGATCCCTCTTTGCAGAATAAAGTTTGATTGATAAAAATAGCGTTCTTTGCTTCTTTTCGCCTTTGCATCATGTTTGATAACATTGTTATGCACGTGGTGTGAGTTCAGCTTTGCGCAGTGTGGAAGGAAATCTGGGGGAGGGGGTTTCCTAACTCGATTTAGGTTAACTCAAATCACAAGTGGGCAGACAATTGGTTCTTTTGGGGAATCTCAGAGGTGGCGATCTCTGTAGATTGCCCTTTTTTCCGGTGTTTTGTGCAGATCAGCGAATTCTGGTCATGGGTTCACCCGAGGTGACAATGTACCAATTGAGTCTTTCACGAGTCTGTCAGCACAAACCACCCATTATCTTCCTGATTGGATTAACTTTTAGTGCTGCTGTGTTTCCTGGAGTGATAGCGCTAAGGCAAATGAAGTTTGGGGTAGACAGAGTGAGGCCTTCTTCAACTTATCGAAGTTTATAATGGCAAATGGCCAGGATAAAGGAATCTTTGAAGTGTGATGACTTGTTCGGTATTTGCGCTTTGCGTAGCCGAATTCCTACACATATCAGGTGATATAACTCAATCTCTTTAATATTTTATTGTCAAGTAATGAAGTGCAAAACTAGTATTTACAGTATGACATAGTATAATCAAGAAAATTAATTACATTTTTAAATAGTTTCAAATAGTTAAAAATAATAATATAATTAAATAATGTAAAAGATTCTGGGGTTAATATTTACAATCATTAATGTAAGGAATCATTAGCTCAAATTTATAATGATTCAAATAAGGAATCGAATCGAAAGATTCGAAACTTGATTAAATTGATTCAGAATTAATAGATTACACTTCTTAACCATTCGTCCAGCAAAGTGGTCAATTCAGCATAATGTATTAACTCAAAAGGTTTATATTATGTTCCTGGCCAAGATCACAAATAAACCAAAATATTACGTTAGGAAATTTTAAAGCTGAGGTAGCTTGATCTAAACACAGATAGAACTTTTGTGAACATAAAGTCAAGACACTTCTTTTAATGAAACAATGATTTATTGAACTACTCTAAGACACAACGCTAATCTACTAAACACAAATAAACACACACACATTCACACTCACACTCATACAGTTCCGGGGATGAGAAATTACTGAGTTGAAGAGAACCCCAAATGTTCTATCATCTTAACTAGTTCTTAGATCGCAACCTTAGAAAATCACAAAAGCAGAGACTTAGCTTTTAACTACTTAGGGAGTATTTTTCACCAGTTTCAGCGAAGTAAACAGAGATCTTGTTACTTGCGTTTGTGCCGGGAACGGGGGTTCCGGGGGCTCGTCTGAGCGAAAGTTCTGGTTGGTTGCTGGTCGATGACGTAGTTTGGGAAATCCCTCGACGTGGAGGAGTAGTTCTCTGGGGCCGATCTTTCGGTTGCCTGGTTACGCAGGTTGATGCGCTGGAAGTTCTTTTGAGTCGGCGTTGCGAGACTTGGAAAAGTTCGGCAGTCACGAAACTTCAGTTCTGTAGAGTTTTGATGGCACCGTTGCGTGCTTGGTCGAGTGGTCGAGCGGTCGAGCGCAGATGGAAAAGCACTCAAACCACAAGAGGCGAAAGGCGTGAGGCGAGAGCTGGGAGCTCTGAGTTCGCTGAGTTCTTGCTGAGTTCGCCTAGTTCTGTTAGGAACATGAAGTTTTAAACGGGCCGCTAGGGCACGTCCCACGATGCTGGGATCCAATGGCATTGCTGAAGGGTCGGGTCACGCCACCCCCTTTCCGTCCTGTAATTCCTTCTGGTACGTAACTTATTAGGATATGGATTTCTCTGCAACTTTTGTTATTAACTTCAATAAACTATTTCAATGCATAAATTAAACTCCAATCATCACATAAAACACAGCAGGCATATAAAAGAGAACATACTGTTGCTCTAATAGCAATACTAATAAGTTGATTGTCTCTTAAAGTTTGTCTTTGCAGTGTACGTATCTCTATTGAGAGACGGGGTGTTTTGGAATGTCAGAGGAGAGGGGGACAGGAAGTCCGAAAAACCATGTGAGTCACGCTGGACGCATCATGTGCCATGCCAGCTTTATTTCAGAAGACTGGAGGTTTGTTTCTTAGGTGCTCTGAGACAGAGAGCGTTTTCTTCTCTCTGGATGCGTAAGTCGCAGATCTCGACAAAAGCGGTCCATACAATTAGCGTCTGGTGATTATCATGTGATGGTCATGTCTCAGCATTTTGACTGAGAAAGAGGGTCCTTTTGTTTCTTTGGAATATGGCCATTTCTGTTTTGTACGTTGTTCGCCCAAGATTCCTACACATCCCCCTTTTGGCTGGTGATGTTTCTGGTGTGAACATCGGCAGGCACTGGAACAAGAGGCAGAGAGAGAGAACAAGGCACACACAAGACACAAACAAAATCTCCATCACTAGCTGAATTCTGGTGCAGGGATTTAGTTATTTGGCCTGGTACAGTTAGAGGCACTTGAAATGACGTAGGGCCGCATCGGTGAGAATTATTGTTAATTTGGCGGTCTTGATTGACCGGAGTATCGGGAGTTCAACGAGGCGGTGTAGACGTGTGCTCGATCAGGTGCTACGTCAGACAGTGCTTGGGATCGTATTCAAGGCGGGCTATCCATTAAGGAGTCTCTTTCTCGTAGCGCATGGGCCATGGGAGTAACTAGGCGTTGCGTTTGAGCGTAACCGTTTTGGTATGACTGTGAACCGTTCGTTAAGATTTATGACGTTGCTAAATCGTAATTCAGCTTGGAGTTTGTTCGCATGTCGTTTTAAGGTGGCTAGGTTTAGAATGTTAAACAGAGTGCCTACAGCCGCACCAGCCCCAGCAGAGCGCCCAATAATCGTTTGGGACGCCGGTTGTACCCGCTTAATTCAGCCTGGGTTACGATCATTTTCTGTAATTAGCGCAGCATGTGGTTCACATCTGCCTGCATGTGGGCAAGGGCTTCCCGTGTCTGACGGGTGTCGGCCCAAGACTTTTGGGGGCTGATAGGGTGTAGTTTGGTCTGGAAAACATCATAGGGTCGAATCGGCCATACACCTTTAGAGGTAGACTTTGCGGTTAGCTATTGGTAATCCTGATTACGCAGAGAAACAGGGCGGTGAATCATAACATCTACCTGGAGATAGAAAATAACAATGGGACAGTTAATCACGCGGATCATGGTTTGGCGGGGTCGCCTAATATGTTAACGTTTCTGGCAATGATTTGCAAATAATATGGTGTACTGAGTCAATCCCATCTTCAGGGGCCTAGACTTCAAAGAAAAGTTAGGTAAGTTTCTGATAAGGGCAAGAAGGAAGGGGGACACATAGGAAAAGAGAGAGAAAGGAAAACACAAAGAGACACAATGACACTGAATGAGGTTAGACAGTAAGGACAAGTGTCACATGTGTGGAACAGCTCCTCTCTGCTGGGCGGAGGTTGGTCCTAGCAGTGCGGCAGAGGAGAACGTTTAGGTGATTTGTGTTGTGTTTAGGAAGTTAGCTGTGTGTTTACCTAGAAGGATAGAAATCATGTTAGTGTGAGGCATAGTCATGAATTGTCGGTCTGTGTCAGTGGGTTTGGTCTTCCCCCTTTTGCTGTCGGTTGGAGTCCCAATGTTTCTTTATCGGCTTTTGGCGAACCTATTGAGGAACTGCCTTGCTGCGCTTTTGCCCGATTTTGGTTTGGTGGGCAACAGGCGAGAGCTTGTGGGATTCCTTTCAGTGGGGTAAGGACTTTCTCCGACTGGCGATAGGGAGTGTTCTGCCAAGGATGGCGGAACCGTAATACCACACTTTGTTTCCGACACTGAGTTCCTTGTGCGAAGGAGATAGCATGGTCCAAATGTCTCTATATTTCCTGCATCATTTTTTTCAATTTTGAGTTATGCTCGGTGGCTTGGGTTTCTTGGTTGAAACTGGCAATACATCAGGCATCCTTCTATGTAATCTGCCACATCTTGTTGTATGTCAGGCCACTGTGCCACCTGTTTGAATGGGTAGTAGGTGGTTTTGGCACCACAGTGCACTGCGCATGGTGCATCGTGTGCATGCCTAAGCCTCATCCCCCTTTGGCTCTGAGGGACTACAAGCTTTGGCGCAGTTAGGGGCTCAGAGACATATGTGAAGGCACCATTTTGCAGATGCAGCATGTTCTTAATGGATTGGAGGGTGCGGAGGTCTGAAGAAGTGGATTAGTCGAGTGTAGAACTCGTAGGAGAGTAAAGTTCGAAGATGTGAGCAGAAATGGGTAGGTCTGCTGATGTGGGAGGAGGAGGGGCGTTGCATACCAATGGTATGTTGGTGGCGGGTAAGAGCTGTAGCCATCGGGATGGGTGGGAGGGCATGAAATGTATTGAATGGTTGTGATGGGCAAGGGTCGCTGTTGAGCCGGACCACGCCCGCTTTCAGATTGCCCTGGTGATTGTCTGGGCAGTCATGGACTTACGCTGTGGGTATCAGTTTCATTGGGCCACAGTCCGGGACGTCCTTTGCAAAAGAGTCCCTGTACTCATGTAGAATTTCTTTAAGTCCTTGGTGATCTGCTTTCTTGAGTCTGGTGTCCTTTGGTAGGCTTTGGTGTCTGTGCTTCGTTGCTTCGAAGAGATTCAGGCTGCCGGCTGAGTTTTCCTGCCCAGGGGCTAGCACTGCGACAGATACTAAAGTGTCTTGGACATTTATGGCAGTTCTGAGTTGAGGGGGACCTGAGTCCCACGCTTGCAGTGAGCAGAGGGAAGGGCCTTGTTCTTTGCTGCTTGGCGTTGAACTTGAGCTTGGCCTTGACTTTGACACTGCATTGTCACCAAGCAAATTGAAGGCAACGTCTGTGGCTTGACACTGCGACTCATTGGGGACTACTGACTGGAAGGGCAGTGGCTCACGGACTTGCGTCCACAACTTCAGGTGCTTAAAGTCTATCAAGGGTTTGAAGCGATTTAGCAGATCTTTTCCTATGAGGAGCGGATAGTTGTTTAGAGGTGAGATGTAGACTGGGTGGATGAGATTCATCGGTCCCACTGTTAGGTGAATTGGGGCCACATGTTTCAGCTGTAGGCCCATGTTTGAGTATGCTTGCAGGTTCAGTTCACACCTTTGGAGTTTGAAAGTTCCATCAGTTATCGTTCTTTGAATTTTCTCAAGGAGTTCAGTTGACATTAGAGTGATGTCGGCTCCTGTGTCTAGAAGGGCTTCCACTTTGACATGACCCTCGATGGTGATGGGAAGGTAAAACTTTCTCGTTGTACCTTTCTCGGTGAGATTGCCTAGGAGTTGAGGGACTGGCGTTTGAGATGAGATAGGTAGGAGTTCAGGACTGGTTCGGTGTTCTTCGGAGGAGTGGCAGACGACTAGGACAGCACTTTCAGGTGATTGAGTGGTTATATCAGCAGGTGTTTGTTGGAAGCTTCTGTGATCTGACGTGTCATGTGTTGAGTCAGTTTCTGTCTCTTGCTCTGGATGTTTAAAGAAGCTTTCTTGTCCATCTGAAGTTACAGTGTTCTTGGGGTAAGGAAAAGAGGTGCTGTTCTGTGTGGTTTGTTGGACCAGGTGGTCGTTGCCTTCTTGTCTGGCCGCTAGTCAGGCCGCAGTGGGTTTTTCTTTCTTTTCCCACTTCCGATCCTCCTCTTTGCATTTGAAGAACTCTTGCATCATCATTTTCATCAGTTCTTGTGAATCAAAACACGGCAATGTCTCTTCTTCATGTGTAGATTCAGCTTGAGCTTGATCAGTGTGGGATCTTTGAAAGTTCTTTCGTCGATTTGTTGGACTGGTTGCATTAGATTCCCACGAGCCATTTCCTGAACTTCCTGATGAGGTTGGCTGACTCCATGATCTCTCCCATCGATTCTCACGAGGTCTTGGATGGTACCAGGATTTTTCCCAGTAGCGTTCAGGTGAGTGTTGTCGTCCGCGTGGTCCATCCCAGCGGTCGTTTCTTTGTGTAGGTCGGGCGCCAAAGTGAAAGTCACGTTCTCTGTTGAATGAGGATGGTCTCCATTCTCTAGGAGGTGGCTTGAAGATTTCTTGGTGTTGGGCGCCCTCTAGGGTCATTTCTTGACATTGTGTGTTAAAATCAAGAACTGCAGTAGACTTGGTGCCTTTTTCTGACGCCATCTTTTGCTTGCCGTAGGCTTTGTGCGCCAGGTCTCGCAGCTGTTGAGACGTCATTGTTTGTGGGCATGCAAGGACGCCAAGGTGGTGGCTTACCGCAGGATGGAGATTTCTCAGAAAGAGAGTCTTAAAGTTCATGTCCTGCTCCATGTCAGGTTCATTGCGAGCTCCGAAGTATGCTTCTCTAAGCCGGATATAGTATGCCTGGGAGGATTCATGACGACCCTGTTTTGTCTCCAGGGCGGCCAACAGTCCTTGCTCTGATTCCGGGACTGCAAATTCCTTGATGAGGGCTTGGCGGAGCGATTGGTAGTCATTCTTTGTGTGAGAAGGCTGTCGGTCCAGGAAGCTCTGCACTTCAGGGCTGGATGTCGTTCGCAGCAGATAAAGTCTGTCTTTGTCAGTAACGTTGGGTCTCATTTCTAAGTGAAAATCGACATCATTCAAGTAAGAGTGGACGTCTTGACCATCTGGCACACTCGGGGTGAATTTGCTGATGTTTCGGGCCAGCTTGTCAAGGTCTTTGAGGTTCACGCCATGTGATGGGTTATGGCTGGCCTTGGGGAGTTCTCGTAGCTTGGGTGTGAGGTAGGTTTCTTCAGAGGGAGCTGGCGAGGGTTTCTGAGTCGATCCCTCCCCCTTTTGCTCACGTGACATTCCAGGAACATGGGACCCGGGCCTGCTTGGCAGGGGTGAGGGCGGGGCCCGTCGCGTCCTGGTTGGCTCAGGGCGCAGTTCATAAGCATATCTGAGTTCATTTTTGACACTGTCAAATTCCTCTTTCATGTCGTCAAGCTGTTGAGTGAGGTAACTTATCTCAGTCCTTGCCTCGTTCAGATGTGTTTCGAGGGCTTTAATTCTGCTGTTCTTGTCTCTGAAGTCCAGCCTTGCCTTTTCCAGTAGCTGCTCGGCGTACTGTAGCTCGTCGCTGAGTTCGGCGCGGGCTGACTTTGTTTGCTCCATTTCTTGTGTGTTGTTAGCTAGAGTTTCTTGTAGTCTAGCAATCTCCTCAGTTGCTCTGGGATCCGTCTCATTGGACCCTTCCCGTTGATCTTGAGCCTCCAGCTCTAGCTGCTCGATGCGTCGCTGTGCGCGTTTCAGCTCCTGCTGGAGATAGGCGGCTTGTCTGTCGCTCCGTTTGAGGGAGGCGATGAGGGTGTGACTCAGGGAGCCAGTGATCTTTGCTAGCTCTTTGTGTCCGTAGCTCTGACCTGGATCATGTTTCATGATGCCTGTTATGTTGTTGTCCAGTTGGTCTTGTGTCTGGTGTTTGACAGCTTCGGAGGCTTTGGGTAAGAGGCTGTCCGTCACGGCGCTTAGCCAGATTTCCAGGTCCTCCCAGTGACCAACGGGGTCTGTTGGGCGAGGCATGTTTTGATGCCGTGAGGAAAGACCAGACCACTGACTAACACAGACCTGTAGAAAGAAGAACAAACAACAAAACAAACAAACAAAACCAAAACAGTGGTGTGAGTGTGGTGGTGTCAGGTGTAAGTGGGTTTTGGGTGTGGTGTGTTGTGTTGTGTTGAGGTGAGCGTGGTTCTCCCCGCAGGTGGTTCACTGGTGTGCACGCCTCCAGCTAGCGTCGCTGTGGAGGAGGCGAGGGGGTACCCACGGGCGTTGTAGCTAGAACAGAGAGAGGAAAGAGGAGCAAACACACACAACAAAGAACGGCACAGTCGTCGGCTGCTTCCCCCTTTTTCTAAAGAGAAGAGAGAAAAGAGACAACAACAAAAGGAACACTTTGGGAAGAAGGTAGAAAGAGAGAGATTGGGAAAGAGAGGGAAAGTGAAATACACCTTTCTGGCCCCAGAATGAGTACAGTCAAGTTTTTTTTTTTTTTTCTTTTCAACTTAATGTATGCTTCTAGATACGGTGCTCAGAAACGGGAATTTCAACACGCCAGGACTATGACTGTTATTATAATCTCCTCCGGGATGAGGGAATATACAATAACAATGACAGTATTGGCTTTGCGGCTGGTAGGATTGACACTGTACACCAATCAGAGCGTTTCTGGAAACAGGTTCACGACTGGCGCCTATCAGTCCTCGCTGGACTCGTTGGGACCTTGGCTGTAGGGATCCACGATGAGAGGGGAAAGTGAGAGTTAGGCACAAGTTTAATTGGCGTTTTCAAGTCGTATGAACATTGATTAAATGTCTTTTAAACAACCAAAATTCTCTGCTTTTATGATTCTCACAGGCACAATCGAGGAAATAGCAGCAGTAGTTGAATCAAGAGGAGGACAGCTAGGTGAAAGAGAGAGAGTGAGGAGAGAGACAGCCAATTGGAAATGAGGTTTCGCTCCCAAGTCAGGGAATATGACAAGACTTGATAGGACAATTAAAGCCTTGGTTTGCAAATTAAAATTTATGTTTCAATTCAGTAATGACTGTGGCAGAACTCAAACTATGACAAGACTTGATAGGACAATTAAAGCCTTGGTTTGCAAATTAAAATTCATGTTTCAATTCAGTAATGACTGTGGCAGAACTCAAACTGTAACGCTTTGTTAAAGTTTTAGTCAGCAGCTGTAATCAAATGAATCAACACAAACCATTGAGGTATGGGAAAAGGAACAACTATTGATTGTAAAAAGGAGTCGTTTTCAAATCAATAATGATTGTTCCTGGTTATAATTTAGAAGTTTTCATTAAAAATTGGTCAAGGAAATGATCATTTCTCTATTCAACGTGTATCATTGCCGTCTGAAAAGGGGAAATGTGATTATGATTAAACTTAATTTAAATCAAAAATTCAAATCAAAAATTAAAATTAGAGATTAAATTTTTTTAAATAAAAAAAATTTAACATAAAATCTCAACTTGGCAATGAAAGTTGGTGACCAAATTTTTAATGATGCCTCATAAAAATTGATTACAAATGATCAATATTAAATCAATCACGGAAATTGCGGTGTGGCAAGGAGATGTGATTATTTATTAAGATTGATCAACGTAATCAAATTAACCAGCTTGAAAATAATACTTGATTATAAAGCTTGTAACAGTTTAAACTGGCAATGCAAACAGTCAAAAAGGCGAGAGCCTTAAATTGAAACAATAAAATGTTTTAATTTGAGATTTATGATAGGGCTTTAATGGTTTGTTACAATCGCATCAAAAAGAGATTTAAGTTTAAAATTGTCAATATTCCTGTCACATGGGAGGAGGGAAGAAATACGAGGAATAGTGTACAGAGATATGAAGTAAAGAAGTTTGCAGAATGATCGTTAAAGTTCAAAGCTTGTGATTGAGTCACCCAAGCAACGTTACACACACTGAGTTCAAACACAACGGATCACCCTAACGCTGTGTGCTCACTGCTATTCTTCAAAGCCAGTGGTTTTACATAGGCTTAGCTTTAGCTAGTTTAGCTCTACCACTTGTTAGCGTTAGCTTTAGCTAGTTTAACTATCCCACTTGTTGTTTACAAAATGAACGGGCGGACTGTGCCTGCGCAACGAAACTCTGCCCCGGAAAAGGTGTGTTAGGATATCCGGGTCGCAGCGTTTCTATGGCAACCACCAGCATGTGGTTCAGCAGTCTTAAATACAATGCATGAAATGACAGGACATTTCGGAATTGCCAAGCAAATAAGCACTATTTAGATTATTGTCTCAACTCGTTAGAGTGAGGCACATTTATCCACAGCTTTACTGCGATTAATACAACATATTTCACAGGTCTCGGCGGACCTTAATTTTGTGCTTGTCTGTTAACAACACCACAGCACATATGGACTCAGCCACACAATTTTAAGATCTCAAAATTTCTCCCATAAAGCAACGTGTGGGTGCTCGCGCTGAGCGCCACGTCTTAACTTCACTAACGTTAGTTTTAAGTGAATACTTGGTAAAAGAGCATTAGGTCGCGAGCCTAAAGATCTTAAACCGGGAGTCAGCTTAAGTTTTCACTCTGGAACACGCAGTGTAAAACACTAGCTGCAAGGCATTTTGACAGAGAGGAAAAACAAGGAACACGCTCGTTTTTCTTCTTTTCTTTGTCTCAATTTCTAAAACTTTACTGCAGTTTAAATTCTTTACACAACAACTCAAAGTTATGCTTTCATTCATTCCAGACTGGCAGCCACAATAAAGCATACAGTACACAATAAACTGTTTCTCTGTCTTTGAACTATTTCTACCGGATAAAATAGAACAAATACCATATAGAATGACTTGTTTTATGTTCAAATAGTTAGATGTGCCCGCATTCTCCACCATCTGTAAGGAATCATTAGCTCAAATTTATAATGATTCAAATAAGGAATCGAATCGAAAGATTCGAAACTTGATTAAATTGATTCAGAATTAATAGATTACACTTCTTAACCATTCGTCCAGCAAAGTGGTCAATTCAGCATAATGTATTAACTCAAAAGGTTTATATTATGTTCCTGGCCAAGATCACAAATAAACCAAAATATTACGTTAGGAAATTTTAAAGCTGAGGTAGCTTGATCTAAACACAGATAGAACTTTTGTGAACATAAAGTCAAGACACTTCTTTTAATGAAACAATGATTTATTGAACTACTCTAAGACACAACGCTAATCTACTAAACACAAATAAACACACACACATTCACACTCACACTCATACAGTTCCGGGGATGAGAAATTACTGAGTTGAAGAGAACCCCAAATGTTCTATCATCTTAACTAGTTCTTAGATCGCAACCTTAGAAAATCACAAAAGCAGAGACTTAGCTTTTAACTACTTAGGGAGTATTTTTCACCAGTTTCAGCGAAGTAAACAGAGATCTTGTTACTTGCGTTTGTGCCGGGAACGGGGGTTCCGGGGGCTCGTCTGAGCGAAAGTTCTGGTTGGTTGCTGGTCGATGACGTAGTTTGGGAAATCCCTCGACGTGGAGGAGTAGTTCTCTGGGGCCGATCTTTCGGTTGCCTGGTTACGCAGGTTGATGCGCTGGAAGTTCTTTTGAGTCGGCGTTGCGAGACTTGGAAAAGTTCGGCAGTCACGAAACTTCAGTTCTGTAGAGTTTTGATGGCACCGTTGCGTGCTTGGTCGAGTGGTCGAGCGGTCGAGCGCAGATGGAAAAGCACTCAAACCACAAGAGGCGAAAGGCGTGAGGCGAGAGCTGGGAGCTCTGAGTTCGCTGAGTTCTTGCTGAGTTCGCCTAGTTCTGTTAGGAACATGAAGTTTTAAATGGGCCGCTAGGGCACGTCCCACGATGCTGGGATCCAATGGCATTGCTGAAGGGTCGGGTCACGCCACCCCCTTTCCGTCCTGTAATTCCTTCTGGTACGTAACTTATTAGGATATGGATTTCTCTGCAACTTTTGTTATTAACTTCAATAAACTATTTCAATGCATAAATTAAACTCCAATCATCACATAAAACACAGCAGGCATATAAAAGAGAACATACTGTTGCTCTAATAGCAATACTAATAAGTTGATTGTCTCTTAAAGTTTGTCTTTGCAGTGTACGTATCTCTATTGAGAGACGGGGTGTTTTGGAATGTCAGAGGAGAGGGGGACAGGAAGTCCGAAAAACCATGTGAGTCACGCTGGACGCATCATGTGCCATGCCAGCTTTATTTCAGAAGACTGGAGGTTTGTTTCTTAGGTGCTCTGAGACAGAGAGCGTTTTCTTCTCTCTGGATGCGTAAGTCGCAGATCTCGACAAAAGCGGTCCATACAATTAGCGTCTGGTGATTATCATGTGATGGTCATGTCTCAGCATTTTGACTGAGAAAGAGGGTCCTTTTGTTTCTTTGGAATATGGCCATTTCTGTTTTGTACGTTGTTCGCCCAAGATTCCTACATTAAGTATTTGTGTAGTGTGTGTGTGTGTGTGTGTATGTGTGTACCTGGTATTCATCACGTTGTGGGGACCAAATGTCCCCACAAGGATAGGAATACCAGTAGATTTTGACCTTGTGGGGACATTTCTCAGGTCCCCATGAGGAAACAGGCTTATAAATCATGCACAATGACTTTTTTGATAAAGTAAAAGTGTGCACAATCTCCTGTGAGGGCTAGGTTTAGGTGTAGGGTAGGTGTAGGGCGATAGAAAGTTCGGTTTGTACAGTATAAAAACCATTACGCCTATGGAATGTCCCCATAAAACATGTAAACCCAACGTGTGTGTGTGTGTGTGTGTGTGTGTGTGTGTGTGTGTTCATTCAAGAAAAATAAAAATATCAAAGAAAAATAAAACGAATCATTGATATCAAACTCTGCTTCTGTTATTAGCTGCATAAGTTTAAGTCTTATGTCTGCTATCTTTTTTGGTGACAAGCGTTTCATAGCAGGGATCATACTCATTAAAAAATGTTCATCCTCATCAATAGGTTTGTTTACAACTTGCAGAAGTTCTCTTTGGTAATCCGTTAGCTCTCCTCTGTGCTCTGCTCTCCTCTGCGTCCTCTTCCACTCTCTCTGTCGGGTTTGACAGGAGTCTCCACAGCCTGGGGAACACTAGGTAAAGGTGTTGTAGATGTTGAGTTTGGTGTTAATGATGTAGATAATGATGATGATGTTGTAGATGGTACTATAGGAGAAGAGGTTGATGGCTCAAAGGTCCCAGTTAGCAGATCATCCTTCTAAGACAATGTCATATGCAAGTGTTAAACACTGAAACATGGTTAAACACAGCATTCATTTTGACATGTCATCACATTATTTACTCTAACCACATGACCCTAGACGTTCTAATTTACCACCTACCTCAACTTGTGACAGATAGAGTCCTGACTGTCTATAGGCCTATCAATATAACAACTGGAAGTCGTTGGTCTCTCCCTCACATGAGGCTCAAGAAAAGACATAACCGCCATAAACTTCCATCTTTTGTGGCTGTCTCCTTCAGCACCACTCCGTTTTTCCTTCTCTGCCCTCCTTTCTTTTAAATATTTGTCTCTCAGATATTTCCATTTTCGTTTGCATTCCTCTACACAGGGTAAAAATAATGTTAGTTAACAGCCAGGGCAGAGTGCGTACCTTGTCTGTTTTGTTATTTTCATAAAAGCACACGGTTTTATTGCTCTACAGTTTCGAATGGTTGTATTTGTACGATCAAAAATGACAGAATTTTACATTCTTTTTTTTATTACAAAAACATGCCTCAAAACGCCCCAGGGCATTTTTGACCCCAGGGGGTTAATCTTCTAATTGTAGATGATGTTAAGATGTCCTCATTGAAGTCCCCCAGAATTACTTTCTGTCCTGGATGTTCCTCCAACTCATCAATAACATGCAACATATTTTGTCGAAACATGTCAAGTGGATATGAATTAGGCCTGTACAGAAAAGCAGCATTAAGACTTATATGTGGAACAGCAAAGTATAGACATTCTAAGTTGCAAGGGTCTGGAATGATGACATTAAAAGGAACGTTTTCAGTACAGAATATTCTAACTCCGCCTCCTCTTTGTTGTTTTAAATCGGCAAAAAGTGGAGTGCTGTTGTCATAACACTTAGCTCTCCGATTGTTCTTAAAAACAAATCCTGGTATCTGTACTTTCTCGTCAACTTTTAGCCAGGTTTCAGTCAAACAGATACAATCTGCATTCATTAGCTGTCCATGAACTTGCATATCTTGAACATGAGCTCGAAGAGCAATTGTAAACATACCAGGCGTCTTCATGAAACTCTAATTTTCTAAAGTCAATCAGGGCATGTTTTTCACAGCGGACTCAATTTTCTCATTTCAATATATGGCAGACTCCTTGAAGTTATTAATTATTAGTCCTTCCAGGGTTCTCACTCGACTCAGTGCAACATATGCTTGTCCCGGAGTAAATATTTTGTCAAGGGAGACGACAGCTTTATCCACTGTGAGTCCTTGCACTTTGTGAACAGTGCATGCCCACGCCAATCGCAGTGGAAACTGGCGTCTTAAACCACCATTGTTTGTGACTTGACCTTCTTCCACTTCAATAACAGTAGAATTTGTGGAATATTTCTGACGTTGCTTTGATCTCTGATTTTTACCAACATTTGGATCATCAAATTCCACATGAATAGCTGATGGGAAGTAATCATCATCATCATCATGTTTTTTGCTTATGTGGACAACTGTGCCGAAGGCTCCATTGAGTCCATCAGAAACATCAACATTTTTCTTTAACATTACTCTTGCTCCAACACCCAGGGAAACAAATTTGTCCAAACAGGAGTTGAAAACATTTGCATGAAATCCAACTTTTGCTTCCATTCTTCCAGTTTCTGGATTTTTCACAAAATCTCTAGCTCAAATAGTGATTACTTCAGGACAACACTCATTACGTTTCTGAATGTTGTATTTATCAACCTGAGCATTTGTAGGAAATATATGAATGGCATCACATTCTTCTCCTGTTTTGGGACGATTCTGTTACATTCATGAGTTATCACCCTTTATAAGTCTGTCTCTGTCTTTAGCACTCTGACTGTCTTTAACATGGCTTATGTTACATGTACGTGTGTGGATTTTCCTGCCTGTTCCTACATGTTCATCGGAAGATTATATTAAAATAGTGTTTATTGTGTACCTCGTCTCTCGTCTCGTCAGTCCAGCACGCAGCCTTATAAGATTCAACATTTCAGCAAAAGACGTATTTTGTTGCCTGACAACTTAAGTTAGCTCAGCAATTTCAAAGTTGCTCTCCCAAACGTGGCCACTCCGGTGGATGCAGTTAAAATCACACTTCTATCGTCAGGGTTTTCAGACAGCTGTGATAAAAGCCTTGAAGATTCATAGTATATTGCTTTGATTAAATGGCTTTTCCCTGTGCCTGCTCAACCAGTAACAAACAAGTGAAATGGTTCTCCACAAAGTTTTTCTAGACACCATTTCCACACTTTGTAAAATACTGCAGATTGTTGTACATTTAATGATCTTAGTAAACATAATGCCTCATCTCTAGACATCCCAGCATGGTTGGTTTCAATACTGTATGGATTTCGAAGGTAAGCGACAAGATCTGGAATATTAGACTCAGAATCATTTTCATCAAGAATTACATGACTCTTCCTTAGTTCTACCCATTCATGATGTTCCTTTTCAGTTTCAGGACACAATGCAGCCCAAGCATCCTCCAAATCAACATCCTGTTCCAAAAGTTGTTGAGCTTGATCTATTTTGTCACTTTCCTTTTCGAACAGTGCTCGATTAGCATCAACAATACATTTTACTTTTGTCACATTACTTCCACATTTTACAGCACCGCTGTTGTAGAATTCCTCATAAGTAGTAAAATTCTCAGGCTTGAGTTGGTGGTCTTCGTAATGTGGTAAGAAAAGTTGTAACAATGAATGATAGTACTTCTCAGGATCTTTTGGGAAAATCTTGGATACCTGACAACTGCAGGTTCAGTTCGAGT
Source organism: Garra rufa (assembly GCF_049309525.1). Taxonomy (NCBI): domain Eukaryota; kingdom Metazoa; phylum Chordata; class Actinopteri; order Cypriniformes; family Cyprinidae; genus Garra; species Garra rufa. Next base: position 66,256,214 of record NC_133362.1, read on the forward strand.
TCTCTTACAGTTGTTGTTAAGCTTAATCACCTTGTCTTCCAAGGAATTTTTTTGGGAAGAAACCTCTGATTTTGACAATATCCTGTTTTCAGAGCAAAAACCTGCAAGACACTGAATCTCAAACTCTTGAGTGTTTGGCCTATTCTTGTACCTGTCAACCAGATTTGTCATCCAAAAGGTGGTTTCTTCAGCAGATTGATCATCTTTTCTTTTGGAGAACACGAAGAGGCAAACTCATCTTTACAGGATTCAATCCAATTGGAATAAATTGAACTTTACGAGAACATTCCTTCAAGTGCATGCCAGTCAGTCGGTGCACTGCCTCTTGAGCAGAAATTTCTCTGTTGTGCATATATACGCTCCCAAGCATTTTTAGTGATGATCTTGCTTCAAGATTTCCATTTGGCTGCATTTTGTGCACGTTGCAGCAACAGTCCCATTTCTTGTTCTGCTTTTGTGATGTAGCTGATAATGTAAACCACTACAGAGTAAGCATGTGTGACATACTGGATATCCATGTTTCCTTGCCAGGCACGCAGTAAATGTTTATTATACTGGTTCACCTAGACGTCTTTTGGACTTCTTTTTAGTACAACAGTTTTCTTTTTGGAACACTGTTTGTATGCTTTTTCGAAGAGAGTCTGATTAATGGCAATAGATTACCAATATAATTGCCAATAGAAACCTCCTCCTGCCCAAACTAACTCAGCTCTCCGTGCCCACGTCGGTCTGTCAGTGGATCAACAGCTTCCTGACAGACAGGCAGCAGCTAGTGAGGCTGGGAAAATTCTCATCCAGCACCCGTACTATCAGCACTGGCACCCCTCAGGGTTGTGTCCTCTCCCCACTGCTCTTCTCCCTGTACACTAATGACTGTACCTCCAAATACCCCTCTGTCAAGCTCCTGAAATTTGCAGACAACACCACACTTATCGGCCTCATTCAAGATGGTGACAAGTCTGCTTACAGACAGGAGGTTAAAGAGCTGGCTGTCTGGTGCAGTCATAACAACCAGGAGCTCAACACGCTCAAAACTGTGCAGATGATCATAGACTTCAGGAAAAAAAAAACTGTTCTCCCCCCACTCACCATCATGAACAGCACTCTAAACACAGTGGAGTCATTCAGGTTCCTTGGCAACACCATCTCTCAGGACCTGAAGTGGGACATTCACATAGACTTCATTGTGAAAAAGGCCCAGCAGAGGCTGTACTTCCTCCGCCAGCTGAGGAAGCTCAACCTGACACAGGAACTGCTGAAACAGTTTTACTCTGCCATTATTGAATCCGTCCTCTGCACTTCAATTACCATTCAATTACTGGTTCAGCTCAGCTACCAATTCTGATCTCTGATGTCGGATAGTCCGGACTGCTGAACGAATCATTGGTACAACCCTCCCTACCCTTCAAGATCTGTACTTATCCAAAGTACGAAAAAGGGCTGCCAAAATTACTCTGGACCCCTCACATCCAGCACACTCGCTTTTTGAACTGTTACCATCCGGTCGGCGCTACAGAGCATTGAGCACTAGAACGACCAGACACCGAAACAGTTTCTTTCCTCAGGCAATCCATCTCATGAACACTTGATTGTGGAACAAACAACACAATACACTCTTTATTCATTTTTCAGTTATTTATTTAATGCACATACTTGCTTCCATTCAGATGTCTTTGCTATTTTTGCACATTGTCTGTCTTGTATACTTGTATTAGACAGATTGTTCTTTTTATAATGTGTATCATCTTGTCACTGTCATTCTGTAGTGCTGTGGAGCTTCTGTCACTAAAACAAATTCCTAGTTTGTGTAAACATACCTGGCAATAAAGTTCATTCTGATTCTGATTAAAAAAATGCATTTGTTGAATTATAATTTATATCAGAATCTGTTAATGCGCTTTTGAACTTTTAAAATTGTTCTTGCAGCGTCTCTTCCATCACTACTTTTCAAATCATCTCGACCACCGCCTCTTGTAATAAACGTACGGTTAGATGGGGGTCTTGGAAAATTTAATCTGCCGAGAGTCTTTTTCTTGCGACACGTCTTTGAATGTCTGACACTATTTTTCTGAACACAGTTGACCGTGACAAACAGTTCAGTTTCATCTTCTCTTGGGATCTCACAAGTGATGTAATGATCAATAAAACTGGCAACCATAGCATCATTGTCTTCATTTAACTTTTGTGCATTTTCAACCCAAAACAGGCAATGAACTTGGGGGAGATCCACGTTGTTGAAACTCTACACAATAAAAGTAATTAATATTTTACCAGTCGGCTGAGCTGAAGACATGATTACATCTATCAGAAAACAATGCCATCTGTGATCAAACATCCGTGCTGCAGTAACTGGGTTTTGTCGAATCAGTCCACATTTTTCAGTCAAGCTCACCTGCATTTAGATTTTTTCTTTCTTGTCTGAGTATGGTGCCAGTAATTTCAGGCCATCTGAGATCTGCAGAACTAAACGATGCAAAGAATGTTGGAATGCCCAGTTGTCTTATGAGTGCAAAAAGGTCTTTTTGAGTAGATTGCCAATATGATGGCGTTCCACGAATTGGTCTCAAAAACTTGTATTCTTCATCAAAATTCAATATTTTAGACAACGAGTCTGGGTTTGTTAGTATATCCGATGTTACTTCGGTCAACAAACTCTTGTCAGATCCTTTGCGTAAAGCAATTGAAACATTAGACCCAACTTGATCAAGCTCCGACAAATACTGGGCATAGAAAATAAAGTCTGAGCTCCGTGCAAAACGTCCATCTGTATTGAGGATTCTTGCATTTAAGTATCGTGACAACGTAATTTTGACCTCCCTCTTATCATAAAATGTTGGACCACCAGTTGGATAGAGAACTGGGAAACATTTAGCTTCATTGGATTTATCAGATAACAGGTACCTTCGGCAGGTTCCAGATTTAAGACATCCTGGAAATGCTGATCAATTATTTCGGAACCAATATCCACAGGTTGCAATGATGTGTCTGATAAAAGTCCACTTTGCTCTTTGATGTAGGTCAAGTCTTCTTCTGGCTGCTAATCAACATAATTTTCGTCAATCATTTCAACTACATCTTGAGGACGCTCTGCGTACATGTTCAAAACACCAGTAATTATACTCTAAAAGAGGTTGCTAATTACGTCAATGCATAGGTTAGGAAGATCCTGATTGGTCAAAAACTTAGATAACTGGAAAATTTTCCACATATGGACGACAAGTCAAAGCTATCTACAAGTGATTACACAGGCGACAAAGATCAGAGGTCAGACACAACAGGCTTCTCCAAAGACAGATACTGAAACAGACACAAAAACATGATCTTCTCTTCAAGGTTGCCTAACTCTGGCTAGACACTTTATCAGTATGGTTAGTTACACACATACTATGCAGTCAGCATCTTAGAAGGTAGAAACAGAATCAAACAGGATTCACTTTATCTATCAGGAAAACATGAACATTGATATCACAGATGTCCTGATCACTCGCTGATCACGTAAGCAGGAGGGTCATCCTGACCTCCTGAGACATGACATCTTGACTCTGAGAAAAGAGAGCTCAGCAGGCATAAAGAACACTGTTGCACATTCCATTCTTACCATAGTCTGTAACTACTAATATATATGTTTTACCTGCTAATTCTATTCAATCATCAAACAACCTAGAAGGATAATAATAATAACACGAGATATACTAATAATTATTATTATTATTATGGAGATCAAGCTCGATCGAGAAGTCCACTCCTTCAGTCCCCCGTTTTAGACCAATGTGGGGTCCAATACCCCACGTCTGGTCTACCAAGTGAGGTTACTACGGAAGGTGGAGTGGTGACTCATGCTCCCCTGGCGGGTCACAATCATCTCTTCACCCCATCATGGACATGCCGGAAACTAAAATTCCAGTCCCCATGGCAGGGGCTCTCCCACCTTCCACTCACAACAGGGCGTTGACGTTGTCTTTGGTCAATCGTTGATGTAAGCTGTTTGACAGCTTCAGCAGGCACATCTCTCCTTCCACAGGATAATTAAAGGCACAATATGTAATTTTTCAGCTTTAAAAATAGTAAAAATCACTATATCTATGTTATATATATTTTTTTAGTTGTGTACTTACATTATCCCGACAGTTTCCACAGACTTTCAAATCCGGAGAAATTTATAGTTTAATTCGAAGACACAGGCCGTTTCTTTACTTCCGTTTTGTCGCCCATCTATGGCGTCATATAACCTTTGACCCCTCCAGTTTCTCTAACTTCCTGCGGAACCGCCAAGTACGAAGTGAAACAGAAATGGATCATGATTATGCTTTGCCTGCACGTTCCGTGAAGCGCAAACGCACGGGTGAAATAAATTACCCGAGAAGGTTTTGGGACAAGAGAAGAAGCAAGACACGTATAAATATTGGAGTTGCATTTCCAAGATGGAGAGAGCTTCGTGACAAGCTGAAGCTACTTAGAGATGCTGAACTCGCTTGCATTCTAATAAACAGGTATGCATCCATTCAGCTAATTATATCTATACGTAATTTTTGTGAAACGATGATGTCTTGTGTAAAACGCAGACGGACTAGCTCTCATGTGTAGTAGCCTATAATGTAAATACTAATTTGTTCTATATCTAGCTCGATAAAGTAGCTTCAAATGCAGTTCACTATCTTGTTCGATATCATAGTATAAACGTAATTATAATTATTAACTAAAGGCGACTGTGTTTAACATATAACGCTATTACTACTAGCTAGATGGAATATTGATTTGATAGGGGTCTGATAATTCATACCCATAATTCATTCATATATCTCTCCATTCAAAAAGATGTGATTGTCAAAATACTAAGTTAGAATGAGTGATGAATGTGGGGAGTGACAGAGCACGTGTTCCAATGAACATCGTATTGCTGGTTCGCTCGCTTACTCTGTATTATGGGTTCGGGATGGTAAATTAAATTAAAATTTCCTTTTTAAACAGTTATGAAAAAGGAGGCCCATCAACATCAACTCCTTGCAAGAGACATGGAATGCCAATTCAAACTCTCTCGACCATAGCAACATCCAGTGAGTCATCATCACATAGGTAAGGTATACACAAGTTTTATAATATTAATTCTCCTATTATCTACGTATGATAAGTACACCAAACGAATAACTGCATTTTTTATTGTTCCAGAGAACACTGCTTTTTGGAGTCTGATATTGAAGTCCTTTCCATGGCTGAACTAGAAAAACAGGCACTAGATGAAAGGTGATTTTAAAGTCGTATTTAGTGTTGTCACGGTACCAAAATTTCAGTATTCGGTACCAATACCATTGAAAATCCACGGTTCTCGGTACCAATTTCGGTACCAATGCAAAACACAATAACATATTAATTGAGCAACACACAATTTTTTATTAATAAAGTTGAACAAAAATAAAATGTACAAAAAAAAAAAAAAACAGTGCCATTCTTTATACTTACATAAAATTTTGTTAAAATTTTTTCCACAGGTTAAAAAAGTATTTCAAGGATTGTAAACATTTTAGTAATTAAATAACATCTAAATAAATTACAGGAATAAAAAATGTAAACAAGTTTCACCCAAAAGTTTTTGTCATATTTCTGCTTCTGCTGAAAAACATCTGTACTGTTGTCTGTTTTGGAGTTCGCTGGGGTCTTTCATGATTTTCCTCAATCTGCAGCTGTAAAAAGAAAATATAATATACTTAAGTAAAGCAGTGGGCTAAGTCTGACCAGATGCGACATTAGATCATTGACACCAGCAAAAATATATGAATTTTCAGTAAATAACAAACCTCAGCTGTTATAATAAATTTAGATAAGATTACATATATTAAGACAAGTGTCTATCGCAGATGAAAACTGCAGTATTAAAAACACTTTACAATTTTCATTTATTAGATAACATTGCCTAACAATAAACAGTAGTTACATGGCAATTATTCTTCGTAAGGTTAGGCTAATTTCAACATTTACTAATGCATAAAATCATGTTAATCTGTTAAACATGAACAAACATGAATTAATATTGTAAAAATATATTGTTCACTTACTCTAAGTTTATATTAGATGATGCATGAATTTGATCTTATTGTAAAGTATTACCAAACTAAACAGGGGATAAAACGTGTTTTATTTGATTGTACTTTTATTCAATCCAAACTGCATTCATATTTATTATTAAAAAGCTTTTTAAACCTGCTAGAGTTATCCAGCCAAGAATAAGTCTAGAACGTTTTCTGACAGACTGATATTAAGGACATAAACATTGTTAACGACACATTTGTTCTTTCTCTAACACATTTATTTTGGATACACAAGTCATTTGTGTAAAAAATAGTAAATACATCATGTCCTTATTTTTTTACTCTAACAAATGTTATAGGAGCGTTGCTTCAAATTCATTAAGGCCAGCATATTAGCGTTAGCCGCGCTTATGCTAACGATTCACTACACAAACGGTGATGTTTATTTCAATCTGACATTCAAATTAAAATATGCAGTAATGTTCGTGACAGAAGCTCTAAATATGAAATTAAAATGAAACTTACCTTGCTTGAACTCTTTCATTTGATCGCGGAGTCGGTCTTTGAGGTGTTTTGTCCTTTCGAGAGAACCTAGACGACATCTTTGCAAATAGTTTTTTGACGATCTATGATGTTCGCTTTGTTCAGCCGCAAATCCAAAATATTTGGAGTAAGTCTGGCTCTTGTTTGTCAACAAGTGGATTCAGAGCCGCGGCATCAGCAGCACCACAGGTGCTTTAATGAAGAGAGCGCAACTGCGCAGTGCGTGTGTGCGCACCTTTTGTATAGCGTATCAAGAACCGGGTTGACCGGATAGTCGGTACCACCGGTACTTAAGAAAACCAGCTACCGTAACGTTTAAAATTTTTTAGTACCGACTTGGTACCGAAGTACCGGGACTTTTGACAACACTAGTCGTATTATAAGTAATAAACTGTTATTTGTTGAAATTAACAATAGGCAACTGAATAAAGTCATTTCACTTAGAATCATTTATTATATTAAAATCAGCTATGCACATACGACACAAAGAGCTGATGTGGTGCAGACTTGGTTGACAACAATTCCACTACATTTTAAAACACTGTTTTAATTCTGTATTTTTATTTTTCTATAAGTTTTTCTAAGATGAGTATTCATGATGAGTCCACCATTAGCGTGACAGAAGATGCTAATGATCTTCAAAACACAGTGTAAGTATTATTCGAATCCATAGTTATATACTTTACCTGTTTTATACCCATGATGACTGCTCTCAAGATCTGAAACTGACCCCCCCCCCCCCCTCCCCTAAAAAAAAAAACACTTAGTGTAATATTCTGTGTAATCTTATTATTATTATTCTGGACAAAGTTTTACACTTCATTAATGTGTAATCCATTGAGTTATTCAGTATTGTTCTTTGTAATTTTTATTTTAAGAATTGACTGGAGAGACCCAGATGATGATGGTGATGCATGGGAAACAGCTAGTGAAGATAGTAGTTCGGATGATGACTATATCCCATCTATTTGTATGAGGTTTGTCCCAAGGAAGTTTACCCTTTTTTCACACCATAGTTTATGAATGTTCTGTGACTTCAAATGTACGTGGGTAGGCTTAGACCAATGGCAAGCTAAACATAGACTATACGTGATTTCTTGTTATTGAATGGAAGAAAACTGGAAAAACTTTATGCACTGTATAGTGTAATGCTGTGTCTATAATAAGTTTCAATTTTACTACGATCTTCTCAAAAATTAAAAAAATTAAATATTTTTTCCTATAGTAAGCACATGTTAATGATGCATACTGTAATATTTTTTTTACATTGACAGAAGTAGGGGAGGAAAAAAAACAATTGAGATGATGGAAAAGCTTCCGTTCATCGGCCTGGAAGAGACTGTACATCTTTCCACAGAAAATGAAGTACCGCCACAACAAAAAGATTCAGTCACGTCTTCTCCTAGCTTCCAGGTCTTATGTGAGGATGATTTAATTGGACAACGAGCATCGATAGTGTATGAATCCAACTTGAAACAGCTGGTTACATATCTAAAGCTGCCTATTTTGAAATGCAATTTCACAAACAATGTGACAAATCAAGCTTGCCAGGCTTCAGCACCATTTGAAGTAAATCTGACTTCAAGAGGCACAGGAACAATCATTGAATGGGTGAGTCAAAAAGTATCTGTATACCACAAAATCATATAAATGTAAACTATTAGTTTACATTTCATTTTGAGTAACCATTTAATTTTTCTTTCATAAGACACATCCATCTTGTGGTGGGAATCAGAACTTTTGCACACATTACCATGTCCCACTTAGTCACATATATTTATTTTTGTACATTCTGTATTTGATTTCTAACACACACCACGTGCTCTTACACGTGTACACACACACACACACACACACACACACACACACACACACACACACACACACACACACACACACACACACACTCCTTCGGTAACTGCCTTCCAGTTTTAATAAGCATATTGTGATCATGCAATGTTTTCCCTGACAGACAAACACTTGTAATTTATTTATATATATATATATATATATATATATATATATATATATATTTAACGAGTTCCCTCTTACAGATAATAAACTGAGTGAAATGTTGAGCGTATTTGGCGTGCTGTCCGGGAGAGGGCCTCGAGCTCGGTAGCCATTCCCGAGCCCGGGGCTCTCCCCCGCCCAGGGGGAGGGGTCCGAGCTCAGCACTGGCCCGAACCCTATAAGCGCTCCCCCCTTAAGGGCAGAAGGTGAGGAGACGGGGTGGAGGAGGGGCTTTAACGAGACAAGAGATAGTGAAGGTAGGAATGTTGTGATATTTATAGGGATTTCCTGGGTTGATTGGATATGGAGAATGATTGCTGAGTGTGAACCAGCCGTGTTAATTATCTGAGCGAGCTCCTCCCTAAATTTGTTCAAAAACATCACTTAACGAGTTCCCTCTTACAGATAATAAACTGAGTGAAATGTTGAGCGTATTTGGCGTGCTGTCCGGGAGAGGGCCTCGAGCTCGGTAGCCATTCCCGAGCCCGGGGCTCTCCCCCGCCCAGGGGGAGGGGTCCGAGCTCAGCACTGGCCCGAACCCTATAAGCGCTCCCCAAAGGGCAAGTAATTAATCGCAGGACAGCAGCCGAATAGCTCCCCAAAAAGCTTCGGACTTAAGGGATGCTGGACGCTCGTAGTGGGTGTTGATGCATAAGTTGAGGTACGGGAGGAGCAGCTGCGGGCGCTGTTGGGGAAGAATAGGAAAAAACTATTCTAGGGTACTAAACTAAAGGAGGGTAGTGGGCTCTGCTGCGGCAGAGAAGGATTGTAAATATGTTTTCCAGCGGGAGTGAAAAAAAGGGGGGGGGGGCTCCTGCGGGAGCTGCCACTGCGGTGCTGGGAAGATGCTTCTGCGGAAGCGGGCTCTGCTGCGGCAGAGAAGGGGGGGGGGGCTCCTGTGGGAGCTGGCACTGCGGTGCTGGGAAGATGCTTCTGCGGAAGCGGGCTCTGCTGCGGCAGAGAAGGGGGGGGGGCTCCTGTGGGAGCTGGCACTGCGGTGCTGGGAAGATGCTTCTGCGGAAGCGGGCTCTGCTGCGGCAGAGAGGGGGGGGGCTCCTGCGGGAGCTGGCACTGCGGTGCTGGGAAGATGCTTCTGCGGAAGCGAGCTCTGCTGCGGCAGAGAAGGGGGGGGGCTCCTGCGGGAGCTGGCACTGTGGTGTGGGGAAGGGGACTAGAGGCTTCTGCGGAAGCGGGCTTTTGCGGTACGGGGTACGAAATAGTGGGGTTGGGTAGGGAATGGACTGGGATGATTGTTTTAGCTTAATAATGTTTGGTGGGCTTCTTTGATGTGGGAGCGGTCTGATCGGATGTAGCTCTTGAAAGCTTCTGACGACCAGCGACCGAGTGTTTGGATTTGCTGCTGGGAGAGGCCTTTTTGGGCTGCTGTTGTTGCTGCGCCAATTTGAAAGGAATGGCTGGAGAAGTTGTCGGCTGGGAAGCCGGATAGGAGTAATACAGACTTAAGGTGTTTCTGAAACCAGAAACGGGTGACAGGACGATTGGAGTCGTCTGTAAAGAGGGGGTCAGATGGGTTTTTTGATTTAGATTTCATGATCTGGAGAAAAGCTAGGAGGGTTTGGAAAGGTTGGATGGGCGACTGGAGGTTGAAGATGTAAATGAAGTGGCCTCTCTTGGATTGGTCTGTTTTGCTTTGTTTGATGAAATAGGAAATAGCTTCGCTGCCTAGTACTGCTAGGTCAGAAATGGTTGGGTGGATGGCTGGGTTGAAGCTAGATGTGATGGCGAGCTCAGAGCATCTGAGGAAGCCGAAAAAAGCCAGGATAAACATGGCGTCTAGCGTGCGGGCGGTGTGGATGGATTGATAACCTTTTCGGAGGGTGGAAATGCACTTTGATAGTACTTTCAGTGTTATGGGTTGGCGGGTGTCTGGGCGGGTGGGGTGGGTTTTTTGTATACCTTTAATAAGTAGGGCTGTCTGGGAATTGGAAATTTGGGTGGAAGGTGAGCCGTATAGAAGTTTGTGAAAGAATTGAATACCGCTAAGGTATCCTTTAATGGAGCTGACTTGGAGGTTTTTGATGGCGTTAAGATAGGAGATGAAGGAGGTGATAGCTAGCAAGGAGAAGTCGGGGAACGATAGCTTGTAAGCCACGTGAAATGTTTTGAAACATCTCCAAGCTGTTAGGTAGGACTGGAGGGTTCTGGGGGAAACGGCTTGGAGAATGGAATTGAGGGAAGCTTCGAGGAGGGGTCTCAGGGGGTGGTTTATGGGAATATCAGCTCTGAATAGGGAGGTACTGGGGTCGGGAGTGGGTCTGCCTCCGGTGCCAAGGATCTGAATTTCTGGAAGGAAAAACGAGAAAGAGAGTCAGCTATTTGATTTTTTGACCCAGGGATGTGTTTAGCGGTGATAATGAATTGGTCGCGAGCCGAAATCCAAATTAGGCGTCTTAATAAAGGCATTAGGGGAGGAGAGTGGGAACGGCCTTTGTTGACGCATTGCACGGTAGCTTCGTTGTCGCAGTAGACGAGGATGCTAGTGGCAGACCACTCTTTACCCCATAGGGAGGCCGCAACAACTAGTGGATATAGCTCAAATAGTGCTGAGGATGATAGCTGGGGCGGCAAGTTGGCCATCTGGGGGGGCCATGTGGACGCGAACCAGCGGCCTTGGAAAAAAACGCCAAAACCGATAGAGGGGGCGGCATCTGTAAACAGTTGGATGTCGATCGGGGAAGAAATTAGGTTATTATAGAAAAAGGATAATCCGTTCCATTGCTTGAGGAAGGATATCCAAAGACTGAGCTCGTTTCGGCATGGGTCGGTTAGGGATATTTGATCTTCTAGGGCGTGGGCAGAAGATGCGAGTGAAAGGAGGTGGGAGATGAAGGGGCGGCCTTGCGGGATGATGCGCATAGCAAAATTTAAATGTCCCAAAATGGACAGAAGCTCGCGTTTAGAGCAGCTTGGATTGGCTAGGAGAGAGGAACTAACCAGTATGGTTCTATCAATTTTTTCTTTGGGTAGAGAGGCCTGGAATTTTTGGGAATCCAAGTTGATGCCCAAAAATTCGATAGAAGTGCTGGGGCCTAAGGTTTTGTCTTGGGCGAGGGGAATCCCGAGCTCTGAGAAAACCTTTTGGGTAGTCAGAAGATGAGCGGCTGGGACGGAGTCGGGGGGCGAGATTATCAAAAAGTCGTCTAGGAGATGGACTAACAACGGTATGCCATAATTGTTGGAGAGAATCCAGCAAATTGCCTCTGACAGCATGTCGAACATTTTGGGGCTGCTTCTGCAGCCGAAAGTGAGGCGGACGGCAAAATAATATTAATTCTGCCAGCAAATGCCGAATAGATGGGCATGACTTTAAAGGCGGAGGTGATGTCGACTTTGGCCAGCCAAGCACCGCGACCTGCTTTTTTGATCAGAGTAATTGCTTGGTCAATGTCGTGGTAGTGAAGAGAAAATTCGTCGAGCGGGATGAGGCTGTTAATGCTCGGAAACTGGGAATTATGCGGGGACGACAGATCGATTATAAGACGTTTCTTACCAGAAAATTTTCTAGTAGCTATGCCAATGGGGCTGACCCGAAAGACGGTGAAGGGAGGAATGGGGAAAGGGCCGATCATGAAGTTCGCTTCTAATTCTTTTTTAATTAGGAGGTCGACTGTTTCGGGTTCGGCAGAAGCCGACTGTAGATTGGGACAGATAAAGCTTTCGGAAGGGAGACTTACGACGCCGGGGTGGAAACCATGAGATAGACCTGTTAGAATATATTCTGTAAACTGAGAATCAGGATGATGAAGTAGTTCTTCAGACAGACGAGAAACATTTACAGGAGTCGATAAATATTGTTTAGAATTTTTATTTGTAGCTTTTTGCACGGGACAAACCAGGCGAGCATGGGCCCCGCCACAAAAATTACAAACATGCATGAACCGGCAGCGTTGCCTTGTGCATCTGCCGCTGTTGAAGCTGGCGCATACCTGGTTGTCAGCGGGGGGAGGGCTTAGTGAGGTTGTCCATGAGCCGCGGGACATAGCTGGTGGAGGTTGAATGAACGACAGACAGCGCAGGAAATGTTACGACAGCCTAAAAATACCCTGCTGTGTAATTCTGTGTCTAGAGCCCCCCAGTAAGGGCACTGATTCCACTGGGAAATCCGGATGGCACATTTTGCGGCGAAAAGCTTTTGGTAGGTGTAGAAATGGGATCCCCCGTATGATAATGCGAGCTCAGCGATTATAGTGAGATAATCGCCGAGCTCGCGTCTTCTGTGTGGAAAAGTGGTGCAAATTACTTCTAAGTAGCGGGTGAATGCGATGGTGAATTCGGCAAATGATAAGATGCGTGACGGATTATTTGTTGAATTTTTTAGGGTGACTGAAAAGTCGCCGCAATTGATCTGGCGATCGGAAGTTGGAGGAGAGATAGGAGAAAGAAGACAAAAAAGGTCGACATCCGCACCTGATAGGATCTGGTTCCTGATGGAAGTGGGCACTAGGGGTGGTTCCAGGGCTAAGGCGTTTGGGGGGACAGGCAGGGGTGTTGCTGAGGCTAGCGTGAAAGGAGGGCGGGCTTGGGCGTAAGGAAAGGTGGCTGTTTGTGGAGGCATGCTCGCGCTTGGGGCGATTACTGGGAATGAAGGCAGAGAAGGGAGGAGGGGGGGAATAGCGGGCGCTGGGGCTTGCGTCATTGGCGGCGGTATGCGCGCGCCAGACGCGAATCCTGTGAAAAGTGAAGGAGGGAGGAGGGGAGGAATGGCGGGCGCTGGGGCTTGCGCCGGTTGTGAACAAATACTGGCGCTGGAGTGAGATGGCGGCGCTGCCGGCCATGGGAAGGAAAGGGGAGTGTGGTGAGGCTCAGGCTGAAGCGCTCGATGGCTTGAAGAAGCCGTGGGGTTGTGGTTTGGGCCGTGAGTAAAGTGTTGGCGTTCTGCTGAACGCGGGCGGGGGCTAGCGGCCTCAGCGACCGGGGCGCGGCCTAGACTCGCTGACGGTCTGCTGGCGCGCCCTGGCCGGGAGCCTGTCCCTGCGGCGCTGACGGATTGATCTGGTCGATCGTAGGGAGTAGAGCGGCGCCCGCTCATTCTGAGCGCCTTGGATGCAGGGGTAAGGCTGGAGGATTCGCCCGGTTGGAGCGAAGCGTGCAGGCTGAGGAGTTCCGCTTTTGTAGCTCGGCGCGGGAAGATGACGCCGGCGCTAGTGAGCGCTTGCCGCAATCCCGCCACGGTCCATTTCCCTGTGGCTGGGGCGGAAGATAGAGCTGAGGCGAAGGAAGACGCCGGGGAAGGTGGAGGACGCCTGGAAGGTGCCGGTGATGGCGGGGAATGGCGTCGATGTGAACGAGCGGCGGCGGTGCGGGAAGGCCTGCGGCCTCTCGGTGCAGCCGCGGGCTCAGTTGGAAGGTCCTGCGGGGCGGTGGTGGCCTGGGTTGCAGGAGCTGGTGCCTCTTCAAAGATGTTATCCTCTGGATAGAGATCGATTTCGGACATATCCGCGGTGGTTGGGTGGTCCATGGCGTTGACGAGACAAGAGATAGTGAAGGTAGGAATGTTGTGATATTTATAGGGATTTCCTGGGTTGATTGGATATGGAGAATGATTGCTGAGGGTGAACCAGCCGTGTTAATTATCTGAGCGAGCTCCTCCCTAAATTTGTTCAAAAACATCACATATATACAAAAACACATCTATACAAATGTAAAACTATGGTGGGGACACATGTCGACCAATCTAAATATTTTTTTTTGTCTAACAAAGATGTTCCAATGGTCACCAAATATGGAGGTGGAATTCACAGCCCACACTAAAATATGGGATTCAGGCAGGAGACTTTATGATGGCTACAAACATACTCCTGTCTGGGAATAACTACTATAAAGTCTCCCACTTGTTCAATTATATGAATATGGGCTTTGTTGGGAAGGACTTGTTCTTTAACATTCAAGACACCTACTGCCTAGGAGCAATCAAGGAATTTTGGGAAGGGAAGAGATCTACAGCAATCCAACGGCTGCAGGATAAGGACAGTGTTGTTGTGCTAGGTATGTCCCCTGGCTCCTTCAAATAATGGAAATTCAAAACTTAAATTATGTGTGCCGAATCCTCACATCATAATGTAGTTTATTTGGTACATTTTTTTTTTAAAGTACAAGGTTCCTTATCCATTTTTATCTTGCCTTTCGTTGATCTTTTCTTGTACTTTTCAAGTTTGTCATTTCAATTCTTGTTTTGAAATCATTGTTGTTGTTGACTTTTACAGCAGATGGAAGAATGGATAGTCCAGGTCACTGTGCACAGTACTGCACCTACACCACGATGGAGAACGAATCAAAGGAAATCATATCTGTTGTGACCATTGACAAAAGGCAGACCCAGCGAAACTCAGTCATTATGGAAAGAGAGGCTTTTGTAAAAACCATGGACAAGCTTCTAACTGAAATAAAGCTCACAGAAATATGTACGGATGCTCACACTCAGATTTCTTCTCTTATGAGTAAGTTTTTATTATTTACAGTACAATTGTAAAATCCTTTATTATGTTTAGTAGATGTGTATGGTTTATCTGTTGCATGTATTAACTTTTAAATGACTAATTTTTGTTTTGTTTAAAAGACCCTAACTCTGGTAGATACAAGGAATCTGGAGTACTTCACTCATGGGATATATGGCATGGAGCGTAGAATCTGGCCAAGAAGATCACTGCAGTGGGTTTTCCTATATATTTAAGTTTCAGATTTATGGACATTTAAACTTTTTTTTCTAAATCATATTCTATGTTGTTTTTGCATTGTAAGGCAGGACAGCTGTCAGGGCAAAAGATACTACTGAAGTGGACAAAAGACGTAGTTAACCACTTCTGGTACTGTTGTAAGACGGCAGAGACGGATGGGCATTTCCGGGTAAGTAATACCTCTGAATTCGTTTTATGAAATCTTGTAAGTAAACTACAGTAATGTTTACATTTAGTACTATATTGTTAACTGTCTTGAGGAAGCCTTGAGAAACAAGCATTTCATCATTTGGATAGACAGACCATAAACAAACACGAACTTGATAATGAAAAAGCCTCAAGAATCATAATCCAAAGCACTTTGCACACACATGGGCAATCTAACAAAAAATGAATTTGTATTGCAAAAACTTTATACATACAGACTCCAAAGTCTATATTCAATCGTTTGACACACTGCCAGCCTTAGATCAGAGCGCACAAAGTACAAGATCATAAAACCTTTAGTATTCATCAACATTTTGTTTGTTGTACCACTGTCTGATCTAATCTCCAGCTACTACTTGTAGAAACTCTGGAGCAGTGTGCTCCACCATGTTACCAATGAGCACAAATGGTACCTTGGCCAATGCCTGCATGATTGCCTGCCAGAAATTCAGGAGAAGGAATGGCTGGAGAGTGGGTCACAGGCTCACAAGGCACTAGAAAAGATTGTGCTCAACAAGCGATGGCTGAAGGATGTGCACAGATATCTGCCTTTTCGGTAAGTTCAGTTACCACAAGCCTTTTTCAATGTTAACTTATGTCTGATGTCCATGTATAAAAATAAAGGGCATAGCTAAACCTTTTGGGCTAATGAACTGTGTATGTAAACACTGACTTTTTTTGTAAATTAATGAAACTGTGATGTAATCTGCTATACCAGGAGTCTCAAACTAGTTCCACAGAGGGCCTAGTGTATGCTGGTTATTGGTACACATGTACCCGAGAACCACTGCAATTATGAAAGATCCAACCCAGATAACATAAATATTGGAACCAGAACCGTTCGGGTCCCGGGTCGGACCTCGGGTTTCGAGTACAGGTGGATCCATGAAGACCTCTAGTCTGTGGTATAATTCTTCAGAAATTATTTCCACAGATCTACCTGTCAGCTGGAGTCCTTTCACAACCACATCCTGATGTATGCAAGTAAGCGATTCAGTTTCTCACCGTTGGTTTATGAGGCAAGGACTCTCCTGGCAGCCCTTGACTACAACCACCATATGAACAGACCATCACAGCTTAACAAAGAAGGCCAAATGATGTAAGATTAACATAAATTTCTCAATGCACACTCTTCAGAAAAGCATATTGGTCTACCTTTTTTACTTTGTAATAAATTAATAATTTTAGACCAACAGGTTCTTTTTCCATATTAATATATTTTTTAAATATTAACCTCTTAAACTCTGCGGTTTAAAGTGTTTCAAAATGTTGCTGCTTCATTTACATGACCTTCCTCATATAGTATCAGCCCATATATGGTCTCATTTGAAAGCTTAGAGTCTCCTCTTTACGAGGAATACCATAACTTTTGGTTTTATGATTCATAAAGTAGTAAAATTATGCTTAGAATTTATGTTGTTCCACACACAAATTTCCGCCTAACGATTGTGAAGAATTATTACAAAGAATGTGTATTTCTTATATTTTTCACAAAACAGACAAGTCATATAACACAAGAAAGCTCTCATTCTCAAGAATCTGACCATATAAATCATTTTATTGTGTGACAAACACAGATCAAATAATCTTCAATTGAATCGCGATGTCAGAATATACTTGAAGAATATGATGATATATTCTATTACTTTCCTCCACATACTACTGCTTCAGTTAGCCGCAAATAGCCACAAACTCCATTTTATCTTTTAGATTAGGATCTCTTCTTTCAAACAAGACCATTTTCACGTTTCTGCGTTGCACCATTGCTGAGAAACCGTTGTTTTGCCAGATGCGCTCGGGCGCGGCTTTCCAAACGCGCTCTGAACCGCTCAAGCAGGTGTGTGTGTGTCTGCGGCTGCACTTAGAGCGTGTCAGTAGATCAGATTACACCCTCCGACCGCATGCCGTGCTGCTCCGAGGTGTGAACGATGACAGCTCAGCCTCTCCAGACGCGAAGAAGAAGCAGAGCCATGGAGAGGTTCCGGGTCACAAAAGATGCTTCGACGGTGCCGGGCATTGTGGGATATGTAGTTTTTGGACTCTTACACCGGTGATATGCGTCTGTTGGCGTCTCAGAGGAATATAGCGGTCTCAATTATCCAAAATAGACGCTAAATGAATAAATAACGGGCCGTTTCCATGGAGAGCAGAGGATCTGCGGCTCATAAGCGCGTCTATAAGTATAACAGTGCTTCTATTCAGGTTTGTTTTATTCTTATAATTACTTTGAAACGTAAAGGACACCAAAACAATCTGCTAAGCTATGTATTGAGTGTATATTGAATGTTGACAGTAAAGTACAGTATGTGTTTCAGTAAATACACAGGCAAACATAAAAATGAAACATAATTCAGTCAATTATCATGAAAAGTGCTATGGTACATAGTAAAATAGTATTCTATTCTATTCTCAATAATGTGCTTTATAAAGCCTGTTTTTGCAAAGAAACAGAAGGACACTTTTAGGGGGGAAAAGGGGCAATGCGACTCCCTTCGGTTATAATTCAATAACTTTCAATTAGAAACTGTTATATGAAAAAATCTTTTTTCTGGTATATCCTGAGACCTAGTGGAATCAAACAAAACAATTTGCAAAGAACTGAGACACCTAAATCCTGAGTTATAGACTTTCAAAAAAAACTTTTGAAAAAAAAATCAAAAAGCGCCTATGTTTTTTTTGTTTTTATTGTAATATTTGAAATCTATATAATGTTATTTATAAAGAATTACACTGATATTATGTAGTTTAAAAGGTTTTCTATACAATGAAACCATTTTTTTTTATTTCCTCCATTGTATGTGTATAGGGGAACCATTTGAATTTAGGTAGGCCAAATGCAGGCGGAAATCCCCCAAATAGCCGCAGAGCTTAAGGGGTTAATGTATTTAAAAAAATGTATAACTTGGATTTTAAATAAATGTTTTATAGCTTCCGTCGACAATACCAAAGGAAATCCGGGAGATGGACTGTCCACACTTTGAAAGTTGCAAAGGACTACAGCTACATCCCTGATCTGCAGGCTGCCATTTTGAGGAAACGACTGCATTCTGAGAGGGGGTTGCCAAGGCAGAGGATTCTACGTCCTGAAGACCCTAGAACACTCGGCCTCCTTCCAAATGTTCCTCCTCCATCCATAGACACCATTATTGAGTCCCACGTCAGTAGAGGCCTAGGTATGACCACCTGAAAGTTTAAACTATAAATACTTTTTCTGTAAACAAATTTGTCATTATACTGTCAAAAAGACTATTATTCTGTATTTTGCAACCGATGTGAAATTATAATGTATTCCTGTATATCTAAATGCAATTTTTTTTTCTCTTATAGGGACCGGCACTATACAGCAAGAGACAACGGAGTAGCAACGAATCCTTGTTCATCTGAACCCAAGGCCTTGTCAACTGAGCAATCTGGAATTTATTTTTTGAGAGGACACTTATATAGCATAGTATTTTATGCAAATTTTCAACACATGAGAGGTGTAAATAAATAGCATGCAAGTTTAATGTTAAACTCACGAACAGTTTTTATTTTTACTTCAAAAATATATTTTTTTGAAATCAAATTGTCTTATGTCTGCTCCTCTTGCTATTACTGAAGTAGTTACAGTAGCTACAGCAGTTATAACACCGTCCAACCAGTGTATCTGCCAAATGGGTCCGGGTATTTATCCCGTATTCTGGACACACAACAGCTGGGAATGACAACACGGTTTCCCGCACCAAGGGCACCATAATGCCACAAGACAAAATTCCTGTAAGAGGCATAGCGGTATTCCCGGTTGTCATCCCCAGGAAGCTGTGTGTCATGGAGAGCATAAATGTCGTTTCTGAGCCGCCGAGCTAAGCGCAGAACATGCTCATCTAAAATATACAATGACATGTGGGGCAATCTACTGATGCAGGTGGCCTCCGTCATCCCACAACATTTATTCTCCAAGTCAGTTCCCATTTCCCTGCACCTTGAACAGCTGCACCATCCAGGCACACCTTGTAATGAGTCATAAGGGTTAGTAATTAATGACAGGAATTTTTTTGGGGGGATAACTAACCCTTTAAAGGTACAATATGTAATTTTTGGCCACCAGGGGTCACTCAATCAAAATAATAACTAAAGACGTACTTTGATGACGTCTGGAAAGAGCGTAGGCCCATAGTTCATCTTTGGAACACAGATTTAGATATTTTTGATGAAATCTGAGAGCTTTCTGACCCTCCAAGGACAACAATGCAACTGAAATGTTCCCACTTCACATTGCACATTTGGTCAAACGGAATTTACCCCTCAACAGACAGTAAAAGATAAGACAGACATACTGTACAAAATGTACATGTATTTTCTTATGTACCAAGGTGCATTTACACATTCAGAAACAGTGAAGTTGCTACAGTTATGAATTAAAGCCACTGTTTGTAGGGAATGCAGATGATTACTGCGTGGTGTGCTCCTTGCTTGAAAAATATGCAGATCAGAGCATGATTGAAATGGTAAAGTATAACATAAAAATGTTTCTATTTACAGTTTTTCTAATAGATTTGACACATTTCTCAAAACTCAGGTCACTGTCTTCAAAACACTTTGTGATTGTACATTTTCACTCATTTCATTCAAATTACAAATCATGCACATAATTTTCTCAAAACAATGTACACAAAACTCAAATATTTTTACAATAGTTTGTACAGCCAACCAGTATTTTAAAATAACATTGTTACATTTTTACTAGTGGTGGGCCGTTATCGGCGTTAACGTGCTGCGTTAACGTGAAACTCTTATCGCGCGATAAAAAAAATATCGCCGTTAATCTATTCTCAAATTTGGGTTGGGAGCTGGGTCTAAACTACGCAAGCTATGATGACTTTCACCTTGATAGTTTAACGCGGATGTATACCGAAGACTATAGAATATGGTCGCGCGTTTACGTCTCCTCCGCCAAAACACAGACGGGGTCGCGTCGTCCTCCATTCATAAAAACCGAATCTATTATAGCGCGAAATGCCACGTAAATTCGTCGTTTTTTGGATTCATAAATCAAATGTTGGTCAGTCACTTAATTCAAATCGCGATATGGACTAGTGTATGTGAAAACTGAAATGCAAAAAGACCGTTTTAATATGAATCCGGTATGTTCCGTTTGCCTAGCTGTATGTATGCATGGCGGAGACAAGCTTTTACTACACGCATACTGAAACACACGTGACGCTCCCGCTAATTTTTGGCATTTTCATCTCACATGAACAGATAAACTCAATCTCCCAAACTGCTGTGAGTGTCACTTTTACCGTTTCATTTTTATGAAAACTAGCATCATATCATACTGTATACACAGAAACTTTACGGCAACCTGTCAAAATAAAAGTATGGTGTAACATGTAATGGGTTGGGTAGGTGTTGACGTTAAAAAAACACACAATCTAATAGGTAGAAAAAATAATTTCATTGTTAGTTAGTTAGTAAACACAAGTACATCTAATTGAACATAATTTATTTTCATCAACAAATTATCATAGAACAGCTTTATGAGCTTTATGATCCATTCTCAAAGACTTTAAGTCATTATTTGGGTAGCACACATTCTGAATGCCTTCAGCAGAATTCAAATTAGCCATTTTAATCTAGATTAATCTAGATTAATTCCAAGATTTAATCTAGATTAATCTAGATTAAAAAAATTAATCTATGCCCACCCCTAATTTTTACACAAATCACAAACATTTATCTCATGCATCTAATGCTTCTTTTTATTATATGTTATTTTATTTTATTTATTTTTTTTGTCTTACAGGAGCAGTGTGATTTGTGTGGTAGGTGGGCACATTTTGAATGTGCCCAATATAAAAAACATAGCTGCAATACATACACATGCAAAAAGTGTGAGAGTGCCCAAAAGGCCAGTGTGAAGTGTGTGTAACACATATAATTTTATGACAGAAAATTATGTCATTAGAATGTTATATGTTCATGGAAATTATTATAAATGATTGTTCAAATATCAAAACGTGCTACCCCTGATATGTTAATGATCCCATGACAGAATACACTGCTCCTGACATCTTAAAGATATTACAGAACATATCAACATGCTCCTCATATTTATACAGTGCATATTCAAGGAGTAATGGTGTAAAACAAGGTGAGTTTGCACTGGGAGCTTTATTTGATGGCGTGCACGTACCTCTGCGTGAGCGGTGAGTGGGAAGGGGGGAGACGGGGTGGTATTCCCATTGCAGAGATCACGGGCCGAGGGCACCAAGATCGGACCGAAAGGGCACTTTAGCTCGAACTCCCCCAATATGTGCTACGGTAGCATTTTTTGACATTACATCACCAGTAAATACTAAACTGCAACAAATATATTGTCCTGTCCTCATTTACCCCTAAAGCAAAAGAAAAATAAGCTTCCTGACAGTGTTTTAATGATTTTTCAAAAGAGGAATAAATACACAAACAATATAACAAGACACTGATTACAGTAGTCCAAATAGTGATAGATCAAATTTGCCATCACACCCTCTTTGTAACAGTTACACAGCAGCATTAACTAGTTTAATGTGTATTTAATGGTAAGGTACAAATATTTTAGTGTTTTAAATGTGCATAATTTTTTTAAATATTCCCAGATTTATGATGTTAATAACTTTAGACAGGCATCATTATTTCTTGAGTACAAAATTATATTCTATATACAACATTTCTATGATGTGTTTGTGATTCTAGAGAGCAGTGCACGAATGGACTTTTATTTTGGTCTGGTGATGTGACGTCATAAAGCTGCGCGCGCTCCTCATTTGTTGTGATTCACCTGAAGAAAGGTTTGTGGTTTTAAAGTTATTAAATCAATGCAAACTATTACATCAATTAAAGAATTTGCAAGCTGTGTAAAATAAATGCATCATTATTAAATATAACGTTGTAATGCTTTATTTAGTGTTACTTGAAGATTAGCCTTTAGTAACAGAGAATGTGCGTCTCATTTCTCTCTCTCTATCATGAATCAATCGCGTGATGATAAGAAGTGATGAGGGAAACTGAGAATCCGAATCATTTGAATCAAATCATTTGTGAAATGATTCAGTGATTCGATTCAGCTGCAAACAACAACAAACACAAACGAGTGAATCACAACCGAGAATGATTTCATTAAAGTGTAATATATTATATATGATAAACAAATAATTGAATACCAGCTATTAATTAAAAATAGCCTGCCTAAATATGAACCTTCTGGGTAATTTGTATGTTTTATAAATTTTATATAGAAGTCCGTTAACTGTCTGACTCTTACTAGTACACTGACTACTGAACTAGGAGCTGATTGAGATGCACCCAGAGATTTAGACTGCATTGATTTTTCTTTCTATTAATTATTCTCATCTTAAACAGGACAAAGTTTTTAAACGCACAGAAAAAACTCCTGGAGAATCAACAGAGATCCAAGTCACACATTATTAGGAAGATGGCATTTATTAAAGAGAAGAGTGAAGACATGAAGATTGAAGCCTCATTGAAACATGAAGATACTGAGGAACAAACAAAGATGGTGTTTATTAAAGAGGAGAGTGAAGACATGAAGATTGAAGTCTCATTGAAACATGAAGATACTGAGGAACAAACAAAGATGGTGTTTATTAAAGAGGAGAGTGAAGACATGAAGATTGAAGTCTCATTGAAACATGAAGATACTGAGGAACAAACAAAGATGGCGTTTATTAAAGAGGAGAGTGAAGACATGAAGATTGAAGAAGTATTTGGAGTCAAACAAGAAGATGCTGAGGAACAAACAGGTTGGTTTTTATTCTTAAAGCTGAACTCATTGCAAAATGAATATAAAGAATATTTATTAATAATGTCACACAGGTGTAGAAATGTATTAAGTGCTACTGAGAAAATCCTGCTTTCACACTGGCCATTTGTTATCATGACATCAGGCATTTAAATTGTAGCGTTAATCTGGAATAACACTCATAAAAGACTATACAAATGTAGCAAACATTTTCATACAGTTCTTTGCATGCAATTCTTCTAAGATCAGTTCATTTACCTTTTTTGTAGACCAAGACAATGTAGGATATACAGAAAAACAGTACAACATTAAAGAAAACAGTGCTGTAAATATAAAGCAAGTCTAACAATAAAACAAACACAAAAAATAAGCCAAAACATTAACATTTAAGTTAAATTCTGATGTAAATATGTGAGGTTAAAGATACACCTTTTTTATAAAGTTAAAAAATAAGGAGGACAATTAGGAAAAGAAGAATAAGATGTATAAATAAATCACTGGTTAAAGAGAGGAAATGAAGAAAATAATTAAATATCAATATAATCAAGTAAATAAATAGATGAAAACAGTGCGTTCAGGAGGCATAGGTCAAACTTACACCAAGGTACTGTATTTTAACATGAGAACGGCAAAAACCAGTGGTTCTCAAACTGGGGTATGGGAGGGGATGGAGGGGTACGAAAAACAAAAGGCTGAGCTTTGGCATTTATTTAATTCTACCCCAAATTAAGGTTAAGGTGATGAGTAGGCATAAATCAGGTTGTTGTGTTTCCCATGCATTGATTTATTTGTGGCGACTCAAATATCATATATCATGACTACAATATCAAAACTGACCACAACAAATAGATTTTCCAAAAGGTTTTTTACAGTGTAAAAAACAAACTTTTTTACAGATTTTTTTGTGAAAAAAGTATACACAGTAGAGATCTGAAATTTTGCATATGATCTATTGGGTATATTACCCATCACATGGATTTTTTTCAGACAAATCTGAGGAGGTCAGGTGGGGAACTTTTCCAGAATTTGATGATTCCAGTTGGAATGACCCATTTGAGACACCCTTAATAAGTAAAGATTTCTCAAATTACATGCAACACCTCTTACAGTTGCTTAACACAGCAGTCGTCGTGTCTCAAGGCTCTGCATATGTTGTGTGTACCTCTTATCACATTTAACATTTGTTCCATATGAACATAAGTGCCCTGCAAAGTGGACTTCATAGGATATTCCGTGATGATTCCAGTTTGAAGCAACCAAATACGTTTCATTTAAAGGTCATTAAAGCGTGCAAGACATGAATTTAAATTGTATTTATTTATACAGGTCCTTTTCCAAAAATTAGCATATTGTGATAAAGTTCATTATTTTCTGTAATGTACTGATAAACATTAGACTTTCATATATTTTAGATTCATTACACACAACTGAAGTAGTTCAAGCCTTTTATTGTTTTAATATTGATGATTTTGGCATACAGCTCATGAAAACCCAAAATTCTCAAAAAATTAGCATGTTTCATCCGACCAATAAAACAAAAGTGTTTTTAATACAAAAAAAGTCAACCTTCAAATAATTATGTTCAGTTATGCACTCAATACTTGGTCGGGAATCCTTTTGCAGAAATGACTGCTTCAATGCGGCGTGGCATGGAGGCAATCAGCCTGTGGCACTGCTGAGGTGTTATGGAGGCCCAGGATGCTTCGATAGCGGCCTTAAGCTCATCCAGAGTGCTGGGTCTTGCGTCTCTCAACTTTCTCTTCACAATATCCCACAGATTCTCTATGGGGTTCAGGTCAGGAGAGTTGGCAGGCCAATTGAGCACAGTAATACCATGGTCAGTAAACCATTTACCAGTGGTTTTGGCACAGTGAGCAGGTGCCAGGTCGTGCTAAAAAATGAAATCTTCATCTCCATAAAGCTTTTCAGCAGATGGAAGCATGAAGTGCACCAAAATCTCCTGATAGCTAGCTGCATTGACCCTGCCCTTGATAAAACACAGTGGACCAACACCAGCAGCTGACATGGCACCCCAGACCATCACTGACTGTGGGTACTTGACACTGGACTTCAGGCATTTTGGCATTTCCCTCTCCCCAGTCTTCCTCCAGACTCTGGCACCTTGATTTCCGAATGACATGCAAAGTTTGAGCAACAGTCCATTGCTGCTTCTCTGTAGCCCAGGTCAGGCGCTTCTGCCACTGTTTCTGGTTCAAAAGTGGCTTGACCTGGGGAATGCGGCACCTGTAGCCCATTTCCTGCACACGCCTGTACACGGTGGCTCTGGATGTTTCTACTCCAGACTCAGTCCACTGCTTCCGCAGGTCCCCCAAGGTCTGCAGGTGTTTAGAGTTAATTAGTTGATTCAAATGATTAGGTAAATGCCTTGTTTAGAGAACCTTTTCATGATATGCTAATTTTTTTGAGATAGGAATTTTTAGTTTTCATGAGCTGTATGCCAAAATCATCAATATTAAAACAATAAAAGGCTTGAACTACTGCAGTTGTGTTGTAATGAATCTAAAATATATGAAAGTCTTATGTTTCTCAGTACAGAAAATAATGAACTTTATCACAATATGCAAATTTTTGGAAAAGGACCCGTAGATGTCATACTTCACACTTCTCTACTAAGATTTGTCTGTGTTTGAAGACGCTGGCTTAGTTGATATAGGATGTAGTTGTGTATTAGTTTTGACACTTTCACATCTTTGAATGTTTTGATGTCTGTTGTTTTGTGTCATTAAACTGGGGTTAACTTTTACTTGTCTTTTTTCATCTTAGATCTGATGGCCCTGAAAGAGGAGAGTGAAGTACTGAATGAAATGGAAGAGAAAAATCATGATTTCATAAATGGAGAAAAATCTTTTAGTCGTTCACAGACTGAAACGACTTCCTCAAGAAAAAAGACTAGAAAGACAGGAAGAAGTTATTTCACCTGCCAACAGTGTGGAAAATCTTTCAATCAAAGAGATAGTATTAAAAGACACATGAGAGTTCACACAGGAGAGAAGCCTTACACCTGCCAACAGTGTGGAAAGAGTTTCACTCAACCTGGACACCTTGGAGTCCACATGAGAATTCACACCGGAGAGAAGCCGTATGTCTGTGAACAGTGTGGAAAGAGTTTTACTGAATCTGGTAAGCTTGGAGTCCACATGAGTGTTCACACTGGAGAGAAACCTTATTTCTGCGTACAGTGTGGAAAGATTTTTACTCTAAAAGGAAGCCTTACCAGACATATGAAAATTCACGAACAGCCTTATATGTGTGATCAGTGTGGAAAGAGTTTTGATCAACATGAAAACCTTGAAGTCCATAAGAGAGCTCATAAAGTGAGTCCTTACACATGCTCTGAGTGTGGAAAGAGTTTTAGTCAAAAAAGGTGCTTTGAAGAACACAGGAGAATCCACTCCGGAGAGCAACCCTACACATGCCCTCAATGCGGAAAGAGGTTTATTTATAAAATAAACCTTCAAGACCACATTCGAATTCACACAGGAGAGAAGCCTTTCACTTGCCAGCAATGTGGAAAGAGTTTTACTCAATCTGGAAAGCTTGGAGTACACATGAGAGTTCACACTGGAGAGAAACCTTACACCTGCCAGCAATGTGGAAGAAGTTTCAGCCAAAAAGGAAACCTTAACAGCCACCTGAGAGTTCACTCTGGGGAAAAGTCAGCTATATGTGATCACTCCCTTGCAAAAACTAACAATGTTTTTTCGTTGTAACCATGGTTTAACTATGGTTTTAGTAATAAAACCATATTAACTACAAAATAAATCATGGTTCTGCCACAGAAAAACTATAGTTTTGTGGTAAAACCATAGTAACTACAAAAGAACTATGGTTTTACTACAGTATTGACAGTGAAACCATAGCAATGATTGAATGAACCATCTATAACATAACTGTTAAAATTAAATATTGATGTACTTTAATATGTGTGCTTATACTTACCTGGAAGAAACAATTAAGCATGGTTTTGTAAACAAAAAAATAAAAATAAATACATACATATAAGAGTGGCCTTAGCTGCTCTTCCTCTTTCACATCTGAATTGTTTTGTTTTACTGGGGATTGAGTTGGTCTTGCAGACCCATATCCTTTTAATAATTTCCCAAACAGACAAAAAAAAAATGCATACACATAAACCGTGTTTGATACCTTTAATTAAGCATGATTTTGAAAAGGGAATGAAAATATAAATAAATACAAATATAAAAGAATGGCTTTAGCTGCTCTTCTTCTTTAAAATCTGAATTTTTTTGCTTCCTGGGGATTGAGTTGGTCTGGCAGGGCTTTTTTTTTTTAACCACTATGCTTTTTTTAGTTCTGTATTTTTATGATGTTTTTGCAACCTGGTCATTTGGCAATACATATTCATAATTTACCTTAGCAATAACAATATGTATACAGTTGTAAGTTCACATGAAGTGCTATTTGGGACAGGACCCACGTCTCCTATAGATCACAGCACCTCACAGCAGACAAAATCAAAGCAACAATACACATTTACCACGCGGGGGCCAGCCGTGAATAGTTGTAATTCACTGACAGCCAATCAGATTGTAGCATTTTTGCCAGCTGTCCTTGGTGCTGAATTTTACTGTCCCTGTCCATGGTACTGAAATGCTGCACTAGTTATTCAAAAATTTACATGAGAGGTATGTTAAAATCTACATCAGTTCAGCCTGAAATGTGTATATATTTTTCTGTATAGAGAATGACCATAAAGTATGTAATATCAGTATAATATGTTGCATTCAAAAATTTATCTACAAAATAAACAATTTCACCCACTATTCTAATTGATGATGAGTCAAATAGTGTTTGAAGATTAAATCAGGTGAGACAAGTTCTTTACTTAAAATCAATGTTTTATTAAATTGACTCAAACATGCCTTCAGTGGAATTTAAAGAGTCCTAAAACAAGTGTAAACAAAAAAAGAAGAAAAAAAAAACACAAGTATAACCAAGGAAATTATAGCTGCTGCAAAGGAATGGGAATGGACAAAAAGAACAAGGTCAATTAGATATATGTACACAAGCAAATAACAATCAGTTAGATTAATCAGTACACATTTTACAAATAGTTGCAATTTACCAGAATATGCTCCATTTAGGTCTTATGTGCTAGGATGGATGTTAAGGACAAAAACAATGACCAATTAAAATGTAACTGAAAGGAATGGATGGAGCAACAGAAAGGTGCAACATGAAAATAATGAATGATAACAATTAGAATTTCTATTTTCTATTTCTATTTCTGGGCAGTAAATGTATTTTCCTGCCACTCCAGGGAGGGCCATATCGATATGTTGGCTGTTTGGTCCCTGTTTAAGGACTATGTGGCAGAATCTGCACAGGCGGCCTGCTCGAGAACAGCTCCAGCTGCTCCTGTCATGGTCATGCTTAGGCAGAAGAACAAGAACGGGTGGCTGAGCTGAGGGAACTAGGAATTAAAAAGAAGTTTAAGATTTAAGAAAGACAAAAAAAATGGACAGGGTAAAAATAATTAATTACATGGTTAATATAAATTGCAGAGTTAATATGGAAATGATGGAAATAAATAAAATGACTAAAGCAGAGTTAAGACAACATCTTAGTGTCAGAGAAGTTTACAAAATGGAGGGGTCGTCTACATGTTGTTCATTCTTACCATTTTCACCACTGTCCTTAAAGGCAAGTGCTTTGTGTGAAGCGGTGCCAGCAGCACTTGTGCAGAGTTCTGAAACAAAGGACAGTCTTTATGTTTTGCATTTGAACAGGTTATTAGCATCATAGTACGATGACAAATTTGGGTTGTGTTTGTGATAACGATACTAAACTAAATCTGACAGTGTTTCTGCTGGTATCATCAAATCTAATTTAATGCTTTTTATAATAAAACAACCCATATATAAATATTTAACATAAATATATAATATAAAGGTGATTCTTAACCTATAGGTACTTTTATGTTCTTTGGTCATTATTTTTTTTTTTTTTTTTGACAAATTCCTCTTCCTTTGTTAAGCTAAAATTAAAACCACCCTAAAAACATTTTTACTACTTTACTATTATGATTTTTCCATACTTTTCAACCTCCTTTTAGGTCTCCTTGTTGCACACCCAGACTTTTAAACTTCAACAATGAAAATACAGTTTAAAAATATTACTTATCTGGTAACTATTAATGTACCTGAATTAAGCACTAATAAAATAATTTAAAAAATATTATAGTATTTAATTCGAGACCTCTGTCAGAATTACTTTTTATACAAAATATAGCTGTCGCACAGTTTTGGTGTCATTTCCACCACAACACTGTGTGTTTCTATGAAAATGTTGAGTGACATCAGAGCACATGTTGGACATGGAGAAATTTAAATTTTCAGCAACAACAAATTAAGAAACATCAAAGTAAATATTGCTTGATCAGTTACAGTTTTTTACAGACGCTAGGACACATTTCTCAATACTTAGGTCACTTTTGCAAAACTCTTCACACAATTCTCCTAACTGACTTTCAGCTTGGCAAAGCAGTTCATTTCACATTCAAAATGCACTACAACTACCAAAACACTTTATTCAGGTCTCAAATAAACGTATTCTTCCAGAACACTAGCAAAGGTTGACAGCCGACAAACACACTTTGTCACCCACAAAACAATGACCTAAAAAACACTAACAACATGTAGCATTACACAGTGTTTTCTTGTGTAACAAGGAAACATCTGTTTATAATTGCAATATATATTGTTTATAACTGCAATATATGTTACTGGAATGAATCAGACATGATGCAGAATTCGTCAATATTTTATGTTATTTTATTTATATATATATATTTTTTTGTACTAAGTAATTCCAAAATACAAGAATTTGTATACACACCATCAACTGATACAGATAAAAAAGTAATGCTAATCTACTGCATTTTTAGATTTGAAATATGTTTCAATAAAATATTGCTGTTGAATTTTGCTGTCTTGTTCAGTTTTGCATTATGTTATTGTTTGGAACATAAGTTTAACAGTTTTGAAAACAGTATGTAAGCATGTGCAAAATGTGCTGTACGTACAAAGATTTTTGTCAGTTGTTGTGTCTGAGTGAGAAAAGAATTCATGAAATTTGAGAGATGTATTCATTGAATGCATTTTGTGCCAAAACAATGATAATTGATCCTCAGTTTAGCCTACATAGACTTCTGTTGTGCTCACTGTGTGAAGAGTTTTGCAAAAGTGACCTAAGTATTGAGAAATGTGTCCTAGCGTCTGTAAAAAACTGTAATATACAGGGGTTGGACAAAAAAACTGAAACACCTGGTTTTAGACCACAGTTAGTATGGTGTTGGGCCTCCTTTTTTTGGCCAATAGAGCATTTCGTCTTTGGAATTGTCATATACAAGTCCTGCACAGTTGCCAAAGGCATTTTGAGCCATTCTCCTCTTGCAGATCAGGGGTCAGGTCACTACATGATACTGGTGTAGGAAAATGTTATCTGACTCGCTCCTCCAAAACACCCCAAAGTGGCACAATAATATTCAGATCTGGTGACTATGCATGCCATGGGAGATGTCCAACTTCACTTTTCTTGTTCATCAGACCACTCTGTCACCTGTCTTGCTGTGTGTACTGGTGCATTATCATCCTGATACATGGTACCACCTTCAGAGTACAATGTCTGAACCATTGGGTGCACATAGTCAACGTTCACACCTGTTCTTACTGGTGGAATGTGCAGTCAGTGAAGATTGGCCACCAGGCTGCAAAAATATAGCCATGAAACCTCCAACATTATATTGGCCAGTGTTTCAGTTTCATTGTCCAACCCCACAGAGTGGTCTTATGAACAAGAAAAGTGAAGTTGGACATCTCCCATGGCATGCATAGTCACCAGATCTGAATATTATTGTGCCACTTTGGGGTGTTTTGGAGGAGCGAGTCAGATAACATTTTCCTACACCAGTATCATGTAGTGACCTGACCCCTGATCTGCAAGAGGAGAATGGCTCAAAATGCCTTTGGCAACTGTGCAGGACTTGTAAATGACAATTCCAAAGACGAAATGCTCTATTGGCCAAAAAAAGGAGGCCCAACACCATACTAACTGTGGTCTAAAACCAGGTGTTTCAGTTTTTTTGTCCAACCCCTGTATTTATTATGTGTAATTTCCACCTGTTATGCCAGGCCAGCAGAGGGAGCC